>NW_024881550.1:1282500-1485011 GCF_019059575.1 Amphibalanus amphitrite
AAGGACTGATGCAGGTGGACCACAGTGATCATATTTGGTGATAAATGTGTAAAATTGGTGCGACAATATGTGATCCAAATTTGAAATGCCTACGTTTACAAATTTCTAAGCTACGGCGTTCCGAATGCAAATATGCATTTTGTCCCAATTTATCTGCCCAACCCTGTACGGTGCGCTCTGGGAGGTCTCGTCTGCTCGTTCGGTGTCCCTCCTGCCTGCTCGTTCGGTGCCCGTTCTGCCTGCTCGTTCGGTGCCCCTTCTGCTTGCTCGTTTGGTGCCCTTCTGTCAGTTCATTCCCTTTCTCTAAGTCGCTTGCATCTGAGCCGCTGGTGGCGCACGGTGGCATGTCCAGATCCAGTTCATCGAGGGTTTTACCCAAGGCCCTAAATACACGAGGGTTTAGGGTATGCCCCATCGAGGGTTTTACCTTTGAGGTTTTTTAGATCCCCACTTTCCATCAGGATCAACACTTTGCTGAGTTTGGCTACCTGAATGGTAGCGTCGGGAAAGCGGTAGAAGTCTCTATGGACCCTTATGTCGTGGCCCATACAAGTCGCCAACTGGTCCAGCTCATTGTCTCGCAAATTCAAGAGTTGCGCCGTTGTCGCCATCTGTTTCCGCAGAGAGCCAGACGTAAGCGTTCTGGGAAACTTGGCGCCACATAAGTTTACGAACTTTCGGAGACAGGACAGTCGCTCCCTCGAAGTGCATTGTTGGCGCCGTTGGCGAACACGTATGGCACCTCGATCTTCAGCTCCTGCCGTTTCGCCAACATGAGCTGCACCACTTCTACCATCTCTTTGGTGTACAAGATCGGTACGCCTCTCTTTCGTTTCCCGCGGACCATAACCCGCTTTAGAGCAGCACCCAGGTGCTTCTCAAGCGGGCTCAAACATTCTGCCACGCCACTAAGGACGTTGGTCCTCAAGCTGTTCTCCCAGTCTTCCAGTCTCATTCTTCCCGCCTCACCTTGGCGCCTTCGGTTGAAGAGCATTATCCGTGCCAGGAGAGCTTCTCCCATGGTCTTGTACGTTGCCGGGGATGGGTTCTGTTGCAGCTTTCTCTTCGCGCTTTCCATCTCTTCATTCAAACAGCCTTGAAGTTTCTTGATGTCCTCAGCCATCGGGGTGAGGCGAGGCTTGTTCCAATTTCCATCCTTCAGCGTCTGCAGCGTGGGCCTGAACACCTGATCAGTCCACTCCATGGCCTCGTTTCATAAAAGGAATTACTTACGGCGTTCCGTCAATTATTCCAGATTTGGCGTATTTGATGCCAATTCGGTTTCATAAAGCCGGAGACTGGAGTAATTCACGCCATCGAAATTACGGAGCTTCATTTACGGCAAATGCTCGATTCCGGACCAATTGATGCCAGTTGGGTTTCATAAAACGACGTAATTAACGCCAAATATTTTATCAAGCTCTTGATATCAGTGGTGTAAACTACTGTAAACTACGCACAAAAATGTTGCGTGAATTTGAATAAATGTGAAGATTCGAAGCTAATTTTTAATATATTTTATAATGTTGAGCCCGGTGAGGAAGAAAGAACAGCCAAAATGAGAAAAAGAAACTGCAAATCCTGCAAATATTCTGTACCAGTCGCTTTTTGTGACCGCTATCGGAATTTTGTTTATTCGCCGCGCCGCGCCACTTTCGTAGTTAGGCACTTCTGCTTAGCTGGCTTTCTGCTGTTTTCAATATATTGATTTAATAAAGGATGGTCATTGTTCATCAATATTCATTTTGTTTTTCATAAATAATTTTTACGATTTAAATTCAACATCATTGTTTTATAATTTCTCGTAAAAAAAGTGTTGACATGAAATTGTAATTTGTAGGACGCTTGATAAATTACGGTAACTACGCAAATGTGCTTAGTTACGGAGGTGTAAACAATTCCAGTTGTGGCTTTGTGAAACGGCTTCATTTACGCTCCGTAGTTTGAAAGGGTGTGAATTACGGAAAGGTGTAAGTTACGGCAGAGCTTTATGAAACGATGCCCATATCGCGGAGTCTGAGAAACTGCTCCAGTGTTTCCGTGTTCGTTCCTCGCTCGATGGCTTTTGCCAGACAGATTTCAGTGTGGCACGGCTGAGAGTAGCCGGTTACCACTTGGACCGTTAGCAGTGCACACCGCTAGAAGTTCTCCTCTCGTTGTGAGAGGGAGTGTAAGGATTGTCAAGGCAGAGACTACCATCCGCCACCGTCGGCACCACACAACTCCAAGGGAGGAGGAGACTCCCGATGTGGGCCCGTGTCGGTAGCTCTGAGCTTGACTAGGATGAAACGAGTAACCGATCGTGGATCGTACTGATTTATTGAACAAAAATTGGCGCACTATATTTCTAGCAAGGCTACCTTGCATAGGTAGTTTCAGCGTCTAAATGGTAACGTTAGAAATTACAGTGACAGTTGGACAAAGAAAAATTACTCCACACCTGCGCTCCTAGATTACCCTCTTAAGGCGTGACAATACAACAGCTACGGTTACGAGAGATAACATATAAGGCAGCAAACAATCACAAGACATATGTGTCAATCAATCACTGACATCTGCGTGCATCAAAAGGATTTACTAGTTTACGACGCCGCCGCTGGGTTGCACACGCTACGGCGCCGCCGCTAGCAACGGAGCGCTGTTGCACACGCTACATCAGCACACTTATTTATGGAATGGCCGAGCTTCAGCGCTAGCGATGGCCTCCTCACGTCCTGCTCGTCGTAGCAGCACACTTGTTGGACCGCTCTGGTTACCACTTCGAACTTTCCCGGCGAAAAAAAGTCCCGGAGAGGTGCATCCTCAGTTTCCTTCAGCACCTGCAGGAGACACCCCACCTCTCGCAGCTTTTGGCTGACGTGCCGCATCTAGTGTACTTCTCCTCCCAATCGAGCCAACAGCTTCTCGCCGAAAGCCATTATTGTCGGATCAGTCTTGCACAGCAAGGTTACAGCGTCTTGTCGCATGGAGGCGATCACCTTACTCAGGCGGTGGTACACACCGCCTAAGGTGATCGGCGGCGCGGGCGGCGGCGGCGGCCGGCGCGTCACTGACGGGTTCCGCGGCGGCCGTGCTGTCCCAGAGGGCAGCGCGGGCGGAGCCGCCCGCGCGGGGCTAGCGTCTGCGAGTGGCCACAGATTAACACAGATTGGAACCCGAGCGTCGGCGCCTTTGATGTCGACGACCCCGCGCGCCAACGCCATCTATCGGCGGGGAAATCTTCACGTAGGAGATTCACGCACGCGGGCCGGCTCGCCCGTCACGTTAACACGGGCGAGCATGATGTCGCGGGTGACAAACGATTATTTTACGACGATGATGGCTAATGCACTTTTACAACTACACTCCGGTCACTGTATTATTATTTCCTCGCATACCTAGCCTTAAAGAGAGATGATTCTCGGCCCAATGGTAAGCTATACGGGTGCACCCAATCCTCCAGCGTGAATAACGCAACACTCGACTCGAGTTCCGTGCCGTGTATGTATTTGGACCCGGCGAGCAGCACCATCTCTCGAGCACATCACACACGCACGTATGTACTATTGCTTCCAAATTAAGCTTGATTCGCGTTTGGCTCTAGTACTGCATTGAATACCCTCCCGAGCCGCTCCCGTATCGCCAGGGTAGCTGTCCCGGTGAGGTGCGTGTCAGACTGAGGCAGTGCGTCGACCTTGTCACTGTCACTTGCGTCAGTCCGCGCCTGGGGCGGGGACACGGGTGTGACCTGTGATAATGGCGGGCACGTGAGCGTGACGCATAGCTGGGTCACATTCTATCAAATCAGGGACGATGAGAGCGCCGCAGTGCAGTGGTCAGGCAGATGACCGGGTGGGGAGCGCTGGTTGGGCTTGTTGCGGGCTAGAAAATATTGGGCACACTTGGTTACTTGAGTGCTACACGGACACGATTAGACTTTTCACATTTTTTGAAGCGAGGAATCAATTTATGTCTGAGCCGTCGCTGGCCGAGGAGATTGCCTTCCCCGACATTTTTTTTTTAACTGCACGAAGCATGCAGACAATAGTTTTTTTTTTCAGATTTTCGAGCTCTTTCGAATGCCGCTTACCACGTGTCGCACACGTGGCCCAGGAGCCGAGTTACTGTGGGGGTGGGGGTGGGGGGGGGTGCGACGTGGTTGGCGCCGAGCACCTGCCTGGCGCGGGTAAATAATTATCTGATAAATATTTATAATATATGTTACGATTATATTGGCATTATTGTTTTAAATAAAACTGTGGTTATGATTATTAAACGCAATATTAAAACTAGCGCAGTCAAAGCACCCCGCAGCAGAGCAAAAAAAAAACATCAGACACCGTCCAGGCCCGGGCCGGGGTCGGATCACTGTCCTCGCCTCACAGCGACTTCTGTTTCGACCGCTGGTCTCGCCCGCCGGCCACATGTGCCCTTGACCTTTGACCTACGATGCGTATCCTGGCTGAATTCCGTTCCGATCGCGCGTCCAGCTGCACCACGGTTGCGGCCGCGCGGGGCCCGTCTCTCGCCGGGCGCTGCGCCCGAGCCCCGGGTAATGCCTCTGACGCCAGAGGCGCCCGAGGCCAAAATCGCCGATCGCTGACCGACCACAGGTCACGTCCGCACCCCTACCCGCGCGTTTGAAACTCCCGGATGTCACAAGGCCCCGGATGTTAAACCTCTGGCCTACCGTGCACGGCTCGCCGAGCCGGTTATCTCGGTAAAACTCGGGCTTCGGTAGGGTATTCACTACAGCACTGGAGCGAAGTGAGGATCAAGCTTAATTTGGAAGCAATAATACGTACTTACACGCACACATAAGTACATACTCATCTACATACAAGCACACACGTAAGCATACACGCACACAGGCGCGCGCGCGCGGACCCGGCGACCACCACCATCTCTCGAGCACATCACACATGCACGTATGTACGTACTTACACGCACACACGTAAGTACATATTAACCCACATACACGTACGCACACACAGGCGCGCGCGCACGCACGTCAGCGCTCTATACACGGGAACTCACGACCACGTGTTTGCGACTCTTGCTGTTCTCGCCCGTCTTCACGTTCGTCATCCTCGCACAGATCCCGTGTAGCTGCATTCGCAAGAACACAGCTACGGCCCCATCGACGGCCTTCTGGCAGCACACATTGCTCACCAGATCCTGGTAGGGCTGCGTCGCCTCGACACAGGCTCGCAGGCTGCTCAGCACGCCGTGTCCGCACAGCGCACTGACCGCTTGCGTCTCGGTGATTTCGAACATCATCTTGGTTGTCTCGTACAGCGCAGATGACGGCACCTGGAGGCTGCCTACTTCTACGTCGCTTTCACCCGTGAACTTCTTTAGCCCGATCAGGGCTTCGCGGTCGCACGTCACAAACGCGGTGTCTTTTGTCAGAACAGACATGCACGCGGGACATGCCTTCATTTTACGCGCCCTGTACGCTAAGTAGCCGGCGATGTAAGTGAGCACGTTTTCTGTGACAATGTCCACATGTGGCCCCATCACCACATGTGGCCCCATGTGTTAATCTGTGGAGTGGCGGAGCGGCCTCAGGCACCACGTGGTCCGAGCGGCGGCGCTCCGCTCGGCGCCTGGCTCGGTAGCGGCGGCGGCGCGCCGCCCGGCCCGGAGACGCGGCCGGCTCGCTGCCAGCAGTTGATGTCGAGTCCGACGAGCTGGAGCTGGGCGGCAGGTACAGCGTGGGCGCCGGGGACGGCGAGTCGGGCGATGAGTCCGAGCTGTCGGCCGACGGCTCCCTCCTCGCGCCGACGCCGGGACCGCGCAGCCAGAACCACGATGACGTCAGGTTGGGCGAGCGGCGGCCCCGGCGCGGTGTCGTAATCGACGCGCCGCCGACACAGTCCACTCCGTCAGAACGAGGGCGCGGGACCGGAGACGCCGACGAGGGGGGCCGCACCAGTGTCGTCCTGGCGACACACGGGGTCGTCTGCACCAGTGCGGACCCTGCTGGCTCCGTCGCGGGCGGCACGGGAGACACTAGCACAAGGCACGTCGGCACCGACTCGCGCGGCGTCGATTCTCGCGGCACTGCGGCGTCTGGGAGGCTCGCGGGCGGCACCGTCGCGTCGGAGGCACTCGCGGGCGGCACTGACGCGACGGAGGAACTCGCGGGCGGCACTGTCACGTTATCACTCACACGTTCCGCTCGGTGCGGCGACAGGGCGTCCACAGGGCCGCCGTCACAGGCGGGAAGATCCTCGTGTAGCGGCGACGATTGAACTGTCTTGGATGATGAGTCCGGCGACGGCGAGGTCTCTGGAAACACCAGAGGCGGCGACCGCGGCGGCTGCGACGTCTGGGTCGGCGACCACCACCGCTCGGGCAGCGGCCCAGGCGACGGCAGCGGCGAGAGCCGATCCTCCTCGGGTGCCGGCGGCGGTGTCCGCTCCCGTGGCGGCGTCGGTGTCGGCCCCCGTGGCGGCGTCGGTGTCGGCCCCGGTGATGGCGTCGGTGTCGGCTCCGGCGGCGGCGGTGGCGTCGGCTCCGGTGGCGGCGTCGGCCGGCCCTGGCCAGGTGGCGGCGGCGGAGGGCTCAGCGACAGGTCCAGCTCCGGGCTCGTCGGTGTCGCCGGTCTTGCAGGGGCGCCGGCGGCGGGGGCCGTCTCGGCACGGAGCCGCGCCAGCGCAGCGGCCCAGTCGGTGGGCTGCGGCGGGGCGGGCGGCGGCCGGCGCGGGCAGCGGGCGCGGTGGTTGAGCACGCCACGGCGGGTCGTAAACCACTTCCGGCACCAGTGGCACTCCTGCTTGAACGCTGACGCCGCGTCCGGGACCGGGCGGTTCAGAGGGCCGAGGGGGCATCTGTGGGCCGAGACCTTACGGGCAAGTCTGGCTCCACAGGCCGCACAACGCCACTCCGACCCGGTCACCGACGTTCCAGGGTGGAAGTCGGTCCGCAGGTGCCGTAGGAGGCTGTGCCGGACGGCGGTCTGCACCTGGTTGGCGTATGACCGAGGGCACCCCGCCACCGGGCAGTGCACGTGCAGCGGCAGCGGGCTGGGCAGCACGAGCAGCTGGCCCTCGAGCCACGGCTGCTGAAGAGCTGCCGGGCCCGGCGAGGGAGAAGAGGCGCCTGCGGCGGGCACCCGGCCAGACGAGGCCGGAGGTGACACCATCTCCAGGCAGGAGAGGTGGAGCCCAGCAGGGCAAGGAGAGGATTTGGCAAAGAAGGAATAAGCGAGACCTAACCCTTACCCCGACATCCGCCTCTCCTGTCGCCGCACAATGTGGAGGGGAAGTTCCGTGAGCGGGCCAGAGTCGCCGGGGCAGGTACTAGGTCAAGGATGGGGCACGCTCTCGCCAATTAAGCTGATAAGAACAGATTTTTTAGCGTAATAGATCATGTTTTAGCGGCGTGCTTTGTAAAAGAAAGGTAGCCAACCAAAAGCATGTCTATCCCGACCAATGAGCCGCGATCATGTGCAAATACCGGGGGAATGCCCCACAGATACTACACTTTGATCTTAGCCAAAAGGCCGAGAAGCGATACTTAAGCACAACACTTTAAGATACTTATGCAGTTAAGGGATAACTATTAGTACTAGTAACGATGCAGAGCTATAACGTGAGCGCTAGTGGCCACGGCGAGTGATAAGAGTGGTCCATTATGTTACATTCAAAGTATACGCAGTTTCAGTTTATCCTCACCATGGTAAGTATCTGTAAGCACAAAAGATCGCCAAACTCGAAATAATTTCGAATTAGTGGCTCTCGACCGTGCGTTTGTACACACGCAAATGGAGACGGCGGCGCCGCGCCGACAGTTATCAGTCGTGCGACATCAGATGGCAGCACAGTCGAACACCACGACGTATGGCAGCGCTCTACCCCCCCCCCCCCCCCAGCTCTACCCCCCCCCCTAGCTGCATGCAGACAAAAGCATGCATCGCAAAAGTACGTATTGCACATGTACGTCAGCAAAAGTACTGATTAATCATGTACGTAACGAATAAGGCACGTATCGACAAAAATGTATCTTAATAGTAGTTAATGGCCATTTTCACGACGGTCTATCCGGCGAATGCACCTGATGTGATCAAATCTGCACGTACTTTCTTTTACAGCAAATAGCTTCATTTTATGAATTTATTACAGTGTTTTAATCGATGATGCTCTCTGAAAATATGACAAAGCAGGCATATAAGAAATTAGTGCATATCAGCTAGTAGTGCTAGCTGATAGCTGCAAAGAGGACACACTGAACCTGATTTGACCAATTCTGCACTTTATCTGTACCACCTGTGCATCAAATGTGTACCAGATGGCCGTCGTGAAAACGGCTAATATGAATAAATAAAGCATTTGTCAGGACCTTACCAAAGCACAGATGTAAGGAATGTCGATAGATACTGCTATTTTTCCAGTTACTTTTTTCATTTCGATATACGATTGCACGCCTCACGCTATAGCAAAACTAATACAAAGAGAAAAGTTTTAAAAACATATGATGCTTTACGTAAGGCAAAGCTGTCGTCACCCACAACTTCCCACACGCTTCCCCACTGTCCATCACAGATACCGAATGAATAGTGATAAAGATGTCAGCTTTACAGGTACCTCAGTTAGATGATGATGCACCGTCTTTACTGAGTTTCACCAGATAGAGCGGCCTTGCCAGTCACATTTTAGGACGCCGATGCACCGTGTACTTGAAAGATGTCGATTGTCTGGGAACAAAATAAATGCGTGAATTAATTCGCCTATTGTAGCGGTTATCGTGGCTCGGGTCGGGGGCGGCACGTAGTAGCGGAATTCGAGAAAAAAAAACGTCTATAATCATAATGATATTGATTGGGTCATTTTTCTTCATGACCTGAGATGACCTCAGGGACATTGAGGGGTCACAGGTACAATTTGCCGATACCCGCATTTTTCTTCCATTTAATATGAGCGTTTGTCTATGACCGTGATCAAAAAGAGGTGTGTTTTCATGTTTTGTCCATTTTTATAGTCAGATATCTTAAAAGTATCTTTATCCTTTTATTTCACTACATATCACAACGCATGATAACAAAAGTGGGCCGATCCTGGCTGTAGTGCAATGCCAGGCCAACCCGCGGCAGGGCTGGAGCAAGCTCCAAAAACCCCGCCAAAGTCCAAAAATCAGTTTAATATTCTGGTCCCCATGTAGGGGACGTATCAGATATTAAGCTGATAAGAACAGATTTTTTAGCGTAATAGATCATGTTTTAGCGGCGTGCTTTGTAAAAGAAAGGTAGCCAACCAAAAGCATGTCTATCCCGACCAATGAGCCGCGATCATGTGCAAATACCGGGGGAATGCCCCACAGATACTACACTTTGATCTTAGCCAAAAGGCCGAGAAGCGATACTTAAGCACAACACTTTAAGATACTTATGCAGTTAAGGGATAACTATTAGTACTAGTAACGATGCAGAGCTATAACGTGAGCGCTAGTGGCCACGGCGAGTGATAAGAGTGGTCCATTATGTTACATTCAAAGTATACGCAGTTTCAGTTTATCCTCACCATGGTAAGTATCTGTAAGCACAAAAGATCGCCAAACTCGAAATAATTTCGAATTAGTGGCTCTCGACCGTGCGTTTGTACACACGCAAATGGAGACGGCGGCGCCGCGCCGACAGTTATCAGTCGTGCGACATCAGATGGCAGCACAGTCGAACACCACGACGTATGGCAGCGCTCTACCCCCCCCCCCCCCCCCCCCAGCTCTACCCCCCCCCCCTAGCTGCATGCAGACAAAAGCATGCATCGCAAAAGTACGTATTGCACATGTACGTCAGCAAAAGTACTGATTAATCATGTACGTAACGAATAAGGCACGTATCGACAAAAATGTATCTTAATAGTAGTTAATGGCCATTTTCACGACGGTCTATCCGGCGAATGCACCTGATGTGATCAAATCTGCACGTACTTTCTTTTACAGCAAATAGCTTCATTTTATGAATTTATTAGTGTTTTAATCGATGATGCTCTCTGAAAATATGACAAAGCAGGCATATAAGAAATTAGTGCATATCAGCTAGTAGTGCTAGCTGATAGCTGCAAAGAGGACACACTGAACCTGATTTGACCAATTCTGCACTTTATCTGTACCACCTGTGCATCAAATGTGTACCAGATGGCCGTCGTGAAAACGGCTAATATGAATAAATAAAGCATTTGTCAGGACCTTACCAAAGCACAGATGTAAGGAATGTCGATAGATACTGCTATTTTTCCAGTTACTTTTTTCATTTCGATATACGATTGCACGCCTCACGCTATAGCAAAACTAATACAAAGAGAAAAGTTTTAAAAACATATGATGCTTTACGTAAGGCAAAGCTGTCGTCACCCACAACTTCCCACACGCTTCCCCACTGTCCATCACAGATACCGAATGAATAGTGATAAAGATGTCAGCTTTACAGGTACCTCAGTTAGATGATGATGCACCGTCTTTACTGAGTTTCACCAGATAGAGCGGCCTTGCCAGTCACATTTTAGGACGCCGATGCACCGTGTACTTGAAAGATGTCGATTGTCTGGGAACAAAATAAATGCGTGAATTAATTCGCCTATTGTAGCGGTTATCGTGGCTCGGGTCGGGGGCGGCACGTAGTAGCGGAATTCGAGAAAAAAAAAACGTCTATAATCATAATGATATTGATTGGGTCATTTTTCTTCATGACCTGAGATGACCTCAGGGACATTGAGGGGTCACAGGTACAATTTGCCGATACCCGCATTTTTCTTCCATTTAATATGAGCGTTTGTCTATGACCGTGATCAAAAAGAGGTGTGTTTTCATGTTTTGTCCATTTTTATTGTCAGATATCTTAAAAGTATCTTTATCCTTTTATTTCACTACATATCACAACGCATGATAACAAAAGTGGGCCGATCCTGGTTGTAGTGCAATGCCAGGCCAACCCGCGGCAGGGCTGGAGCAAGCTCCAAAAACCCCGCCAAAGTCCAAAAATCAGTTTAATATTCTGGTCCCCATGTAGGGGACGTATCAGATATTAAGCTGATAAGAACAGAGGTGTGTATATAAGTGCATGTTGGTGGCATGGGTTTGAGAAAGGTAAGCCAACCAAGAGCAAATATATCCCGACCTAGTGGTTTCAGACCGGTGTGCAAATATCCGGGGCCATGACCCGCCCCCCGCCCCCAAAGGGCGGCGGCCCTGGAGGTGACCAGGCTCCGTACAGATACTACACTTTGATCTTAGCCAAAAGGCCGAGAAGCGATACTTAAGCACAACACTTTAAGATACTTATGCAGTTAAGGGATAACTATTAGTACTAGTAACGATGCAGAGCTATAACGTGAGCGCTAGTGGCCACGGCGAGTGATAAGAGTGGTCCATTATGTTACATTCAAAGTATACGCAGTTTCAGTTTATCCTCACCATGGTAAGTATCTGTAAGCACAAAAGATCGCCAAACTCGAAATAATTTCGAATTAGTGGCTCTCGACCGTGCGTTTGTACACACGCAAATGGAGACGGCGGCGCCGCGCCGACAGTTATCAGTCGTGCGACATCAGATGGCAGCACAGTCGAACACCACGACGTATGGCAGCGCTCTACCCCCCCCCCCCCAGCTCTACCCCCCCCCCCCCTAGCTGCATGCAGACAAAAGCATGCATCGCAAAAGTACGTATTGCACATGTACGTCAGCAAAAGTACTGATTAATCATGTACGTAACGAATAAGGCACGTATCGACAAAAATGTATCTTAATAGTAGTTAATGGCCATTTTCACGACGGTCTATCCGGCGAATGCACCTGATGTGATCAAATCTGCACGTACTTTCTTTTACAGCAAATAGCTTCATTTTATGAATTTATTAGTGTTTTAATCGATGATGCTCTCTGAAAATATGACAAAGCAGGCATATAAGAAATTAGTGCATATCAGCTAGTAGTGCTAGCTGATAGCTGCAAAGAGGACACACTGAACCTGATTTGACCAATTCTGCACTTTATCTGTACCACCTGTGCATCAAATGTGTACCAGATGGCCGTCGTGAAAACGGCTAATATGAATAAATAAAGCATTTGTCAGGACCTTACCAAAGCACAGATGTAAGGAATGTCGATAGATACTGCTATTTTTCCAGTTACTTTTTTCATTTCGATATACGATTGCACGCCTCACGCTATAGCAAAACTAATACAAAGAGAAAAGTTTTAAAAACATATGATGCTTTACGTAAGGCAAAGCTGTCGTCACCCACAACTTCCCACACGCTTCCCCACTGTCCATCACAGATACCGAATGAATAGTGATAAAGATGTCAGCTTTACAGGTACCTCAGTTAGATGATGATGCACCGTCTTTACTGAGTTTCACCAGATAGAGCGGCCTTGCCAGTCACATTTTAGGACGCCGATGCACCGTGTACTTGAAAGATGTCGATTGTCTGGGAACAAAATAAATGCGTGAATTAATTCGCCTATTGTAGCGGTTATCGTGGCTCGGGTCGGGGGCGGCACGTAGTAGCGGAATTCGAGAAAAAAAAACGTCTATAATCATAATGATATTGATTGGGTCATTTTTCTTCATGACCTGAGATGACCTCAGGGACATTGAGGGGTCACAGGTACAATTTGCCGATACCCGCATTTTTCTTCCATTTAATATGAGCGTTTGTCTATGACCGTGATCAAAAAGAGGTGTGTTTTCATGTTTTGTCCGTTTTTATTGTCAGATATCTTAAAAGTATCTTTATCCTTTTATTTCACTACATATCACAACGCATGATAACAAAAGTGGGCCGATCCTGGCTGTGGTGCAATGCCAGGCCAACCCGCGGCAGGGCTGGAGCAAGCTCCAAAAACCCCGCCAAAGTCCAAAAATCAGTTTAATATTCTGGTCCCCATGTAGGGGACGTATCAGATATTAAGCTGATAAGAACAGATTTTTTTTTTTATTCAAAAAAGTACATGGTGATAACAAACAGTGGTACATACAAACAAAACAAATCATAACGGCGGCAACAGTCATGCCGGTCCGTTTTACAAACCATGCACAGATATAAACGAGACAATAGTAAAAGTCCCCGGAGGGTCACCATGGCGGTCGGCCACACACCCCGGGCAAGGCTGGCGGGAGGAACGGGGGAGGGGAAGGAGGGAGGCGGCAGTGGGGGAGGCACCACGGCGGGCCGGCGCGCGGCGGGGCGGGCCAGGGAGGGAAGGGGAGAGGGGGTTGCTGGGAATCTGCACCACCATCACCAACACCAAAGCAGGGCACCGCCAGCTGTGCGCACCGGCACCGGCTGGCGGTCCGACGCGTCGGTCGGGGCGGCCACTGGGGCCCACCTGCCCGCCGCCGTAGCGGCCCACACCATCACCAGAGCAGCGCTCCCCGTGTCACGCTACCATCTAAGCACTAAGCGGCACCAGGCCTGCATCCGTGCCTCACCATCGTGTGGTAAGCCGCACCACGCCATCACCATGGCCGCCCGTCACCAGCCACTAGGCACCAAGCCAGGGAGAGGGAGTCCGGGGCCCTCCCGGCCCACACCGGCCGAGACCCACCGGAGGGCGCCGACCCCACACCACCGCCTCGGGGCAGGGAGGGCACCGTGACCCCGTGCGGCACCGGGGAGGGTCGACCGACAGCGGCCGGCCACGACCCCGGGGCCACAGGGGACAGAGGGTGCCGGGGAAGGGGGGTAGAGGGGGGCCAGGGGAGCCCGGAGTGCGGGCCGACCGAGACACACAGCACATCAGCGCAACACCAGCAAATCAATCAGAGGCGAAAATCGCCCTCAGACCAGTCGGGTCCAGCGGTGTGAGGTCACACAATGCTTTGTCGGTGGCACGCAGGGCCACGGACGGTAGGGGCTGCACAGGACAGCAGGCCTTATCGAAAAGAGCCACAAACAACAGAGGGCTACCCCTAACTGTGCCTCATCAAGAGTTGGGCACCGGTGACAACGCATGGGATTGACACAATCAGTGTCCTATATACATACACACAATTACATGTTCGACACTATACTTGGCCCGCCCTGAACTGGGGCGTCCACCTAACCAAACAGCTCAGCCAGCGTGGCTCCAGGGCAGATCAGTGGCGGCAGCTAGCACGGACCGTGACATACAATTCACGAACAGTGGTCACGTGGAGCCGAGTGTATCGGTAACGACAGCAGACGCTACAGCTGCGTCTATAGTTACATCTAAACGCCTGTCACACATATCTACGCCTCCCTAACACTACACACAGTAAAACTACACACTAGTGCCATTCAGGCCAATCGAGAATCACTGCCATATACTCAGAGCAGTGGTTGTCAGTGGAGCGGACGGCCGTGACCATGAGTCGCACTTAGGTCTACATATGTTCATAGCTAAATGGTGCCACTGGGGCCGGTCAGAGGTGCCGACAGGTCACATGGCCCCGTCCTAACATGACCTGAACCTCAACATATCTAAACAGTCCAGACTGACCACGGTCGGGCCCTGAGAGACGCCGGTGAGCCGCGGGACCAGAACCAGTCGGCGGCACCAGCCACCGGCGGTCACCACTGGTGCGGGTCACCACAGTGAGGACTGAGGCACCGGCGCTCCGGGTAGTCACCAGCGGAGCAGGCCAGCCGGCCTGACTAAACGCCTACACAATTACACAATACACATCCTAACTACACACATACACATTGCGTACACTACACAATACTCGATATACTACACTGTGCAACCAATCGATGTGGTGACACCTACAGCGTCACTGGGAGACGAGTAGTCATCATCGCCTTGAGCCACTGACGCTCCGAGTGGCCACTGGCCACCATAGGTGAAGCGTGGCCAGTCTGCACATACACAACTTAAATAAACGGTACACATATACACTACACGATACATACACGATACATACACTACACGATAGAAAACACTCTCAGTGTGGCGACACCAGCGGCACCACTGAGCGGCGGACGGTCCTGCACCACCGTGTGGGGCGGGCGAGCTGACCGCCGGCACGGGGTAGGGGTCACCAGTCTGGTGAGCGAGACCACTGTCACCACGGTCACCACGGGTACCGTCACCGACGGCACTGCTCCCTAAGGCACGCGGGGCTGGCGACGGGTCATCGCCAGCACAGTCGGAGGTCGCCGGGGGACCGGCTATCACAGCGGCCCAGCAGTCACCAGCGGGACCGGCCGACATCACCACACGCGGTCGGACCACACACGGGCGTCGGCGAACCAGGCCGGTCACTGCGGCCACCGACCAGCACTGACAGACTCCCTCACGGTGAGTCACCGTTCACGGGCGGTCACGGCCAGTGAGTGGCCACTGTCCGCCACAACACTCCCGTCCCACCCCGTCCCATCGCTCCCACCCCAACACTCCCCACCCCACGTCACTGCGGCGCGCACATCACCGAGCGGTGACGTCACTGTGTTGTCCATCACTGAGACGGCAGCGAGCCGACGGGGCACCAGCGGGCACCGACGAGCCCAGACCGACGCGGCGGTCAGGGCACCACACGCACTAGTTCGCGACGCGGTCACCAGGCGGCGCCAGCCAGCGCCGAGCGACGGGTGCCGCGGGCACCAACGAGCGCCGGCCGACGGGCCGGGGGAGCATTCATTCTGGCCAGGGTTCATAATGTCCAGGGTACGCTATGCCCAGTGTCAAAATGGCCAGTGCCTTGAATGGGCCAGAGTTCATAATGTCCAGGGATTGCATGGTCCAAATGTGGCCAACTGGCTGCAGATAGGGTATATTCAAAAAGGCCAGGGTTCATAATGTCCAGAGCACGATGTGTCCAGTGTTCAAAATGGCCAGGGTTCATAACGTCCAGGGCACGATGTGTCCAGTATTCGAAATGGCCAGGGTTCATAATGTCCAGGGCACGATGTGTCCAGTGTTCAAAATGGCCAGTGCCTTGAATGGGCCAGAGTTCATAATGTCCAGGGATTACATAGTCACTGAAAGTGACGTCATTATGTAAAAAAACACTGAATCAGCTCAATGCAAAGCAGTGCAGTGCCGAAGGCAATGCCTTAGGAGAGATTACAGGCAATAGTAAATCAAATATTTTTAGGTTAAGTGGTTATGTATCTGGCTTCAGGCCGAAGGCCTGAAGCCTGATGCATAACCACTTAACCTAAAAATATTTGATTTACTATTGCTTGCAATCTATTCATGCGAGAAACTATTTCCTTATCCCTGGTAGGCAAACATCATTACCTTAGGTTAGGTTAGGTTAGGTTAGGTTAGGTTAGGTTAGGTTAGGTTAGGTTTGGTTGGGTTGGGTTGACTATGTAATCCCTGGACACTATGAACTCTGGCCCATTCAAGGGACTGGCCATTTTGAACACTGGACACATCGTGCCCTGGACATTATGAACCCTGGCCATTTCGAACACTGGACACATCGTGCCCTGGACATTATGAACCCCGGCCATTTTGAACACTGGACACATCGTGCCCTGGACATTATGAACCCTGGCCTCTTTGAATTTACCCTATCTGCAGCCAGTTGGCCACTTTTGGACCATGTAATCCCTGGACAATGTGAACACTGGCCAATTCAAGGCACTGGCCAATTCGAGCACTGGACACATTGTGCCCTGGACATTATGAACCCTGGCCTAAATAATACGCACCCACGGGCCGGGACAGTCTCCAGCCCGCAGCGGCGGGCGCCGGCACGGGGTGCGGCCCGGCGCACCGACAGCCCCGACCGACCGACAGTCTCGGGGAGAACGGTCGGCGCCGGGCGGCGGGGCGCAGCGCGGCGCACGGACAGCCGCGGTCACGAGCCGGGCGGCGGTCACGGAGGTGGCCACCGAGAGGGCGGCCACCGGCTTCGGCCACTTGAAGGCAGCCGCCGGGAGGGCGGCCACCGGCCACAGGCAGCGGCCACTTGATGGCGACCACCGAGAGGGCGGCCACCGGCTTCGGCCACTTGAAGGCGACCGCCGGGAGGGCGGCCACCGGCCATCAGCAGAGCGGCCACCGGCCACTTGACAGCGGCCACCGGGAGGGTGGCCACCGGCCACGGGCAGCGGCCATTTGAAGGCGGCCGCCGGGAGGGCGGCCACCGGCCATCAGTAGAGCGGCCACCGGCCACTTGACGGCGGCCACCGAGAGGGCAGCCACCAGCCACTTGACGGTGCGCCAGACACCAGCAGCCGACAGGGCCGGCACCAGCGGCACCAGCCGACGGGCCGGCACCAGACGGCACCAGCCGACGGGCCGGCACCAGCGGCACCAGCGGCACCAGCGGCCACGGGCAGCGGCCGCCGAGCCCCGGTCACCGGTCCAGCGTGACCGGGCGGAGAGCGCCGCAGGGCGGCCGACGGACGCCAGGAGCGGCCCGGCGGTCACCGGAGGCGACCCCAGGTCACCGGCAGGCGACCACGGCAGCGGCCACCAGACGAGGGGCAGCCACAGCCACCGGGGGCAGCCACAGCCACCAGGTGAGGCGGCTCCAGCCACCGGGGGCAGCCACGGCCACCAGGTGAGGCGACTCCAGCCGCCGGGGGCAGCCACCACGGCCACCAGGGGCAGCCACAGCCACCGGGTGAGGCGACTCCAGCCACCGGGGGGCGGCCGGCCGCCAGACGGGCAGCTACAGCCGCCGGCAGGGCGTCACGGCCACCGGTCACGGCCCGGGGTCACCGGCACACACCGGCACCCACCACACACACACACACACAGTGACACAGGGGTCACGGGGGGGGGGGGGCGGACACCGGGCGGCGGACACCAGGGAGCGGACACCTCGGTCAGAGGGCCACGGACGGCGGTCAGGGGGCCACGGGCAGCGGCAGCGGTCAGCAGGGGACCACGGCAGCGGCCACCAGACGAGGGGCAGCCACAGCCACCGGGGGCAGCCACGGCCACCGGGGGGCAGCCACAGCTACCGGGGGCAGCCACAGCCACCGGGGGCAGCCACAGCCACCGGGGGCAGCCACAGCCACCGGGGGCAGCCACAGCCACCGGGTGAGGCGGCTCCAGCCACCGGGGGCAGCCACAGCCACCGGGGGCAGCCACAGCCACCGGGTGAGGCGGCTCCAGCCACCGGGGGGCGGCCGGCCGCCAGACGGGCAGCCACAGCCGCCAGGCGAGGCAGCCACCACAGCCACCGGGGAGCGGCCGCAGGTCACCAGCGGGTGACTGCACGGCGGCGGCCACGGCCACCGGGGCAGCCACGGCCACCAGGTGAGGCGGCGACGGCCACCCGGTCGGCCCGGCCGGAGACGGCGGCCAGGGCCAACTCTGGTGCGGTCAGCGGTCAACACACACGGGAGGGACCGGGCGGCGGACACCGGGGGGTCGGGACCCGGGTATCAGACGCCGGGCAGGCTCAGAGTCGGTCACGGACCTGCACTGGGTCAGCGGTCATCTGGTCACGCTCGGCTGGCACCCAGGGCACGGGTACATACAAACACTTGACAACAACAACACAACAGACGATCACAACACAATGTACAAACATTTACATGACATAACATAACAAATAACACCAGAACACAGTCACACGGCCCTGGGGTCCTCGTGAGGGGGAGGGGCGCCTAATACTGGCGTGAACCAGTGACGTGTTCCACGTACACGTCCCTCGACCACCTGAGGGTGTCACTGACCATCAGCTTCCTCATCAGCCGGGCGTACACCCGGCTGACGCGCAGCTGTCGGAGGGTGGCCTCGTTAGTACGGACCCAGGTCCCCAGGGACCCCAGCACCAGGGCGTGCACGGAGGCCGTCTTGCCCTGCCGCCGCAGCTCCTGCACGAGGGGCGCGTACTTGCGCTCCTTGTCAGCGGCGGCGGCGCGGAGGGCTTCAGGGCGGTTCTCAAAGGAGACTGTCACGTCGACAAGGGTCACTCGGTCACCACGGGTCACCACGAGGTCGGGACGGAGGGCAGAGTCGAGGCCGGGCACCCGACGGTTCACCCGGACCTCGTCCCCGGGGAAGACCGGCGTGGCGCGCTCGAGCCGGGCCAGCAGCGCGTCGTGGCGCTTCTGGTAGGCCTCGGCGTGTGCTGTAAGGCAATGATTGATGACGTGCGGCAGCGTCTCTTGGACGTAGCCGCACCGCCGGCACCGGCGGTCTGCCCCTGGCCTGCGGGAGTACGCGTTAAGGGGGACCAGGGACAGACGGGCACGGTGCACGAACCGCCAGTCGGCGAAACGCGTAAAGCTCCCATTATACATGTAATGGGAGCTCACCGGCTGGTCCGCCACACAGGCCAGCACCTTCCCCTGCTGCGGCATCTGGGTCAGTTCACGCAGCTCGGTCTGGCGGACCGCCTCTCGGAGCGCGCGCGACTCGCGTCGCGGCTCCACGTCCGCCTCCCCCACCTGCAGGACAGGGGGGTCAGCGGCGCGCCAGCGGACGGGGGCGCGGCGGGCGAGGGCGGCGGTGGCGACACGGGTGCGGGTCGAGCGGCAGGACACGCCGCCGCCGTCGTCCCGCATGGGAGCGCCGTTGAGGTACTCCGCCAGGTCGGCCGGGGTCGGGTCACGGCGGACACGGCGCCGGGCGGCACCGGTCAGCTCGGCGGCCGCCAGCTCGGCCACCGCCGGGTCACGGGAGTGGAGGAGGCGCTGGGTCGCCGCCGCAAGCAGGATGTCGGCCTCCTGTGAAAAGTGGGTCAGGCCGACCCCACCGGCAGTGGTCGGGCTATACAGATACCGGTTGGTGGCGTTCACCGGCAGGTTCAGTATGCCCTTCACTCGCCACCGCAGCGACCTGTCAAACGCCGCCAGGGCCCCCTTGGGGATCACCCCCAGCCGCAGGCAGTGGGTCAGACGGGGGGCAATAAAGGCCCGCACCGCGTCCAACTTCTGCCACGGGGCCAGGGGCGACCCCAGGAGGCGGGCGGCGTCACGGCGCGCCTCGGCCACCACCTGCAGGGGCGGCTGGGTCAGGCGGGTGTGCCCGACGGGTCGGCCGAGGTACCTGTAGGCCCCGTCCCTGTCAATGAGGGGCAGGGGGGCACCGCACAGGGTGGCGGGCGGGGAGGGGGCACCGACGGAGAGCAGGGCCGACTTCCACGGGTTGGGGGTCAGCCCGGCCCAGGCGCACACGCGCTCCAGCAGCGCCAGGCCGTCCTGCACCTCGCTGCGCCGGCTGAAAATCAGAGCCAGGTCATCGGCGTAGGCCAGGCAGCGCACCTGCGCGGCGGCGAGGGCCCGCAGCAGCGGCTCCAGGGCGAGGGAGAAGAGGAGGCCGCTGAGGGGGCACCCCTGCCGCACGCCACGCTGGCACGCCACCGGCGCGGTCAGGCCGTCCCCGGCGCGGTACCGGGTGGCGCTGCCCTGGTACAGGCCCTGTACCACCGCCACGACCTCCTCCGGCACACCGATTCGCTGCAAGACCTGCCAAAGGAGGCTGTGGGGGACCGAGCCGAAAGCATTGGCCAGGTCAATGAAGGCCACGTGGGCCTCCGTCCCGTCCTCCCGGGCGCTGTTGATGGCGCTCTGGAGCACAAAGTTGTGTTCCAGCACGCCGTCGAATGGCCGGAACCCTTTCTGGCCTGTGGAGAGGAGGTCAGCGGCCTCCACCCACCCGGACAGACGGTCGGCCCACACACCGGCGTACAGTTTGGCGACCGTGGCGCCGAGGGCGATGGGCCGCCAGCTGTCGGGCCGGGTCGGGTCACCCCCCTTGTGGAGGAGGACCGTCTCCGACTCCAGCCAGGTGGGCGGGACGCGGCGCGCCAGCCGGCACAGCTCGAAAGCCCGGGTCAGCAGCAGCGCGCCGGGGTCGAGGGCGCGCCAGGCGGCGTACCGCAGCCCGTCAGGGCCGGGGGCGGTGTTGGCCGCCCGCCGGAGACGGCCCCACACCTCGTCGGCTCGGAACGGGGCGGTCAGGGCCGGGGAGGGGGCGGCGGGGGTCAGGTCAGGGACCTCCTGCGGCCGCCGGTCCCACTCCACAGGGGGGCAGGGAGGAGGGGCGAAATGGGCCGCCAGCTGCTCGCCGGGCACGGGGCACGGGGGCGTCTCCTCCCGCAGCACCTGCCGCACCGCCTTCTCCCTGTTGGCGCGGTACAGCCGCTGCAGCCGGCTGGCCTCCTCGGCCGCGTAGGCCGGCGGCTGCCAGGGCCGCCGGTGGTCCTCGGCCGGCTCCGGCTCCTGCTCACCTGGCGGGGGGCGGGGCTCGCCGGCGGGAGGGGCGGCGGGGGGACGGTCAGCGGGCGGCCGCTCGTTCGGGGGGCGCCAGGGGGCGGGGCGCCGGCGCCGCTCATGGTAGTCGGCGTTACGCCGGGCCGCCTCGGCGCACAGCCGAGTCAGCTGCCGCTCCACATCCTCCCACGGGGCGCGGGTCTCCTGCAGGGTGGTCAGGATCGGCAGGAACTCCTGCTGGAGCTCGGTCGGCTCCGGGCCCTGCTGGGTAGGGTTAGGGGCTCCGGCGGGGTCAGGGGCGCCGGCTGGGTCACCAGCACCTCCAGCACCACCACCACGGCCGGCACCACGGCCCCGACCACGGCCAGGGCCGCCGCGGCCACGGCCACGACCGGCACCACGGCCACCACCACCGGCACCACCGTCAGGGTCACCAGCGGGGTCACCAGCGGGGGCACCAGCAGCACCACCCCGGCCACGGGGG
Source organism: Amphibalanus amphitrite (assembly GCF_019059575.1). Taxonomy (NCBI): domain Eukaryota; kingdom Metazoa; phylum Arthropoda; class Thecostraca; order Balanomorpha; family Balanidae; genus Amphibalanus; species Amphibalanus amphitrite. The sequence goes on from NW_024881550.1 coordinate 1,304,060, forward strand.
GCACCACCTCGGCCACGACCGCGGGAGGCACCACGGCCACGACCACGACCGCGGCCGCCACCACGGGCACCGCTGGCAGGTCGGTCGGGGACGGGGTCACGGTCAGTGGGCGGGTCAGTGGGCAGGTCACCGGGCGGGGCACGGGGCGGAGCACGGGGCGGTCCACCAGCCACAGCGCCGGCGGGGTCACCGGGCGGGGCGCGCGGCGGGTCACCGGGCGTCACACGGGCAGCAGCGCCGGGCGAGCCGCGGGGCGGGTCAGGCGGGACACGGGGCACGGCGCGGGGCGGGTCAGGCGGGACACGGGGCGGGTCAGGCGGGACACGGGGCGTGACACAAGGCTGGTCAGCGGGTGGGCGACCACCACGGCCACCTCTGCCACGAGCACCACGGCCGGCGCCGGCAGGGACACCACCGGAGCGGCCACGGCCGGGACGGGTCACGGCCGGGTCACCGGGCCGGTCACGGTCAGCACCGGGACGGCCACTGTCAGCAGGGTCACGGGTCGGACCACGGCCACGGGTGGGGCGGGGGCCGACGGGGTCACGGGGCGGGCCCGACATACCACCAGCACGGCCACCAGCACGGCCACGGGACGGGCCGGGCGCACCACGGGACGGGCCGGGGTCGGGTCGGTCACGGGATGGGCCGGGTCGGTCACGGGACGGGCCACCAGCACCACGGCGAGCACGGCCACCACCGCCACGGTTAGGGCGGTTGTCACGGTCGCCGTCACGGACACGAGTGACACGGGTCACGGGTGGCACAGGGCGGGTCACGGGCGGCACGGTGTGGGTGACGGGGGTCCGCACTACCTCACTGTAGGTGCGTACAGCGGCAGCGGGCGCGTCAGGGACACGGCACGGGCCGTCGTCACGGGCACCTGTGCAGGGCGGGGCATGCACAGCACGGGGACCGGGAGTGTCGCGGGACACGTCATCAGTGAGGGCACGACCGTCGCGGGCTGGCTCAGGGCCAGGGCGGTCACAGCGGGCCTCGGTAGTGGCCGGCGCGGCGCTGCGGTCACCCAGGGCCGGGAACCCGGGCGGGGGCCGTCCTCCCCGGGAAGGGAAGCCGGGAGGGGTCCGCACACGGCGGGGAGGGACACTGGACGGGGCCAGCACGGCGTCGGACCTGTAAAAGACCATGGTCGGGAGCGGACCGTCCTCATCATCGCTGGCGCCGCTCGGGGTCGGGTCGCTGTCAGGGGCCGGGTGGCCGGGCAGGTCACGGGCCGGGTCACTCGGGACCGGTCCACGCCGGTCACGGCGGCGGCGGCGGCGCCTCCTTCCCCTCCGCTCATCACCCCCACCGCTACCCGAGTCAGTCGGCGGGGAGGGGGCGGGGGGAGGCCGGCCGGCGGCGGCCGGCGGCGAGCCGTCAGCTGACGAGGCAGAGGCCGGAGCAGGGACAGAGCGCGGAGCAGCGTCCGGCGGCGGCGTCTCTGCTCTGTCGGGCGGCGGGCAGTCAGCTGGGGAGAGTGGGGAGGACGGAGCCGGATCCAGCGGCGGCGTCGGGGCTCTGTCGGGGGACGGAGCGTCAGTGGTCACCGGGAGGGGAGGGGAGTCGGTGCCGGCCAGCCGCAGCGACAGAGGCAGGCTGTCCTCCGTCACGGCCGCCTCGGAGTCGGAGGAGACGGCCAGGTCCTCCAGCAGCGTCCGGTCAGAGGGGGAGGGGGAGGGGGCCCGCGGTGGGGTCTCCAGAGTGAGGTCCAGCTCACTCCCACTCTCCGACCGCCGACAAGCCTCCAGGGAGGGCGGGAACGGGGGCAGGAGGGGTGAGTCTGGACGGGGCGGGGCGGGGTCCCGCCGGGCCGGGGCCGCCGGCCGCCGGCCGCCACGGCCGATCGCCGCCATGAATCGCCGGGCGAGCCGCTGGAGGGGGCTGGGACGGTCCCGGTCGGCGGGGGGCGACACGGGGTCACCGGGAGGGTCGGGTCGGGCCGGGCTGGTCCGCAGGGACGCCAGGGACCGGCGGACGCGGGGCGTCAGGGCACACGGGGTGCCGAGCGGGGTCGACGACCCAGACGAGTCAGAGGTCGGGGTGACCGACCCATCAGTGGAGGACACACTAGACATGACTGACGTCACATCGGACACGTCCGACATCACTCCCGGTGACGGGACGGGCGACTGGGGCACAGACCCGGGGGGCAGCACCACACTGACCCTCACGGGGCCGGGCCGGGGCGTCACAGGGCCGGACCGGGGCGTCACGGGGCCGGGCCGGGGCGTCACGGGGCCGGGCCGGGGCGTCACGGGGCCGGGCCGGGGAGTCACGGGGCCATGGTCAACAGACGGCGAGTAGGACACCACGGTGACGTCACTGTCAGAGACGTCAGACGGCGCGGGGGAGCCTCCATCACCGTCGGTGACGTCATCGGCGGCCGGCCGGCCACCGGAGCCGCGCCGGTCGGCCAGCAGGCTCGACACACTCGAGCGGGGCGACCCGGGGCCGGGGTGCAAATTCCCAATAGTGCTACACGCTACGCACAGCCCAGGCGGGTGACGTCACGGTGTCGTCACTCGCGTCCGGGGCATGCGCATGGGGGCCCGCTCGGCTCTGGAGGCGACGGCGGCAGGCGGCTCAGAGAGATCTGCACGGCCGATGGGAGCGGGTTCCGAGATGTGCACGGCCGATGGGAGGGCTCGAAGACCACTGCTCTGATGCCTTTAATAGTCAACTACACTGCGAACGATTTATCGGGTATATCCGACGCAGAAGTTGCGGCGAAAGAACCTGAGGCTGTTGCGTCATGCAGCATTATGGTAAACGAAATGTGCTCTGCTCGTGCGAGGGTTTAGAGTTGTGGCTTGGTGGGACAGATTCCTGTGCCCATCGCCACTTGCTAGTAGTCTGAAGCTGTTCAGAGTAGTTGAGGTAGAAGAACAGTGAATTTCAAGCCAGTTTCTGAACTCTTCTCGGGTTTTGACGTCCTACATCCCAAAGTCAGGGTTGAGGTATCATCTTTGCAGTTCACGTCGACGGTCGATGTTTGAAAAGCCTGAAGATTCAAATTTTTTCCGAGAAAAAAAAAACACATCTTTTCCATCTTGCACCACAGGTAGGTACAGAAACAACACCACCCACAAATCCAACACAAATTACAGTCTAATAGGTGTAACACCAACACGGCCTTCAAATCCAACATCCAGCGCCAGGGCTGCGAAGTCGGAGTCGGAGTCGGAGTCGGTCGGAGTCGACAGATCTGCCCGGAGTCGAGTCGGAGTCGGAGTCGATTTTGGAAACCGTATCTGGAGTCGGAGTTGGAGTCACCGAAAATCAATCGACTCCGCAGTCCTGGCAGTGCTGCGGAGTCGGAGTCGGGAGTTGGAGTCGGTCGGAGTCGACACTCGACAGTTCTGCGCGGAGTCGGAGTCGGGGTCGGAGTTGGTTTTTGAAAGTCGGAGTCGGAGTCGGAGTCGCCTAAAATCCATCGACTCCGCAGCCCTGTCCAGCGCACTCGGCCAAGGCCATCAATCAAGGCCGTAATTCTATATACCCTGGTATGAGGCCCTTGAATTCGCGCCTTAGGTCCGTTTGGGTCCGCGTGTGATTCGTGCATAGACTCGTATATTGTCGTCATAGACTTTCCTTAACCTGTATCTGAACTAGCGAATAAATCCCCACCTCGTCTGACTATTGGCTGATGGATGTGACGTCACATAACCCCCAGGCCAATGAGCGTGGGCGTCAGGTTATGACGTCATCCCCCGCGAAAACCAGCCAGTCAGCGCTGGAGGTGCGTAGCGTGTAGCATGATTGGGAATTTGCGGCCGGGGTCAGAGGCCGAGCCGCGGACGGGGGCCTCGGGAGGGGTGAGCGGGGGCAGGGAGAGGCCGTCGTCACCTGCCACCGGTCGGTCAGTCCCAGCGGTCAGCGGGAGGGACGGCGTGTCCACGTGGACGGGGGAGCGGCGGCACAGGCGGGCATGGTTAGTGAGGCCGCGCCGGGTCGTGAAGCTCCGGCCGCACCAACAGCGGTGGGGCATGGCCACCGGGCCCGCAGCGGCCGGCTGGGAAAGCAGCCGTGCCGCGAAAAGTGGTACGGCAGCCGGGCACCACAGCCGCCGCACACCCACTGGGCCACGGTAAGGTCAACGTGGCAGCGCTTGATGTGACGTTTGAGGCTGTGCCTCATGGTGGAAGGGACACAATTGGCATACCTAAACCCACATCCCTCCACCGGGCACAGGAGCAGTCCGGGGAGGGGAAAGGGCAGCACCAGCCGGTCACCATCAATCCGGGGCTGGGTGTCCGCCGCCCGGGGAGGGGACACGGTGGGGTCACGGTGCGGTGGCGCAGACATGATAAAGGGCACAACAATACACTATCAAACAACACAACACAACACACAGCACACAGCACAAGCCTGCGAGTCGGGGGCGCCGGCTCGGACACCGGGAAACCACGCGGCGAGGCCGGAGCGGAGAGACGGTATGGGTACGGTGCACGGAATACGGGTAATTTAGACGTAAAACAGACCGAAAAGGGGTAGAATTGAAGCGAATGAGATCAAAAGAGATTTAGCAAAAACAAGAAACGTTCATCAACAGGCCGGCGTTAGGTGGGAAAGGGCGGGAAGGGAGTTCAAATTCAAAGGTTTGGCGCCAAATCCCAACGGTTTGGGTTTTGGCGCGAAACCTTTGAAAACGGGTCAACGGCTGAAGGCCGTTGCCCGGAAGCTAGGGGGGCGGGGGGGGGGGAGGCAGTCGCCGCGCGGTCTCACCTGGTGTAGAGCAGCAGCGGCGCCCCCTCCTCGGCAGGCGGCGACGGTGGCGACACCACGCGGACTGGCACAGCAACACGGCACTTCCTCAAGGTCACAGGGACACAGGGAATACAATTCCCGACCTTTTGGCCAAGATCAAAGTCAAAAAGCGCCTCGCGCGACCTCAAAATAGGTTAACAAACCCACAGATACTACACTTTGATCTTAGCCAAAAGGCCGAGAAGCGATACTTAAGCACAACATTTTTAGATACTTATGCAGTTAAGGGATAACTATCAGTACTAGTAACGATGCAGAGCTATAGCGTGAGCGCTAGTAGCCACGGCGAGTGATAAGAGTGGTCCATTATGTTACATTCAAAGTATACGCAGTTCCAGTTTATCCTCACCATGGTAAGTATCTGTAAGCACAAAAGATCGCCAAACTCGAAATAATTTCGAATTAGTGGCTCTCGACCGTGCGTTTGTACACACGCAAATGGAGACGGCGGCGCCGCGCCGACAGTTATCAGTCGTGCGACATCAGATGGCAGCACAGTCGAACACCACGACGTATATGGCAGCGCTCTACCCCCCCCCCCCCTAGCTGCATGCAGACAAAAGCATGCATCGCAAAAGTACGTATTGCACATGTACGTCAGCAAAAGTACTGATTAATCATGTACGTAACGAATAAGGCACGTATCGACAAAAATGTATCTTAATAGTAGTTAATGGCCATTTTCACGACGGTCTATCCGGCGAATGCACCTGATGTGATCAAATCTGCACGTACTTTCTTTTACAGCAAATAGCTTCATTTTATGAATTTATTACAGTGTTTTAATCGATGATGCTCTCTGAAAATATGACAAAGCAGGCATATAAGAAAGTAGTGCATATAAGCTAGTAGTGCTAGCTGATAGCTGCTAAGAGGACACACTGAACCTGATTTGACCAATTCTGCACTTTATCTGTACCACCTGTGCATCAAATGTGTACCAGATGGCCGTCGTGAAAACGGCTAATATGAATAAATAAAGCATTTGTCAGGACCTTACCAAAGCACAGATCTTGGGAATGTCGATAGATACTGCTATTTTTCCCGTTACTTTTTTCATTTCGATATACGATTGAACGCCTCACGCTGTAGCAAAACTAATACAAAGAGAAAAGTTTTAAAAACATGTGATGCTTTACGTAAGGCAAAGCTGTCGTCACCCACAACTTCCCACACGCTTCCCCACTGTCCATCACAGATACCGAATGAATAGTGATAAAGATGTCAGCTTTACAGGTACCTCAGTTAGATGATGATGCACCGTCTTTACTGAGTGTCACCAGATAGAGCGGCCTTGCCAGTCACATTTTAGGACGCCGATGCACCGTGTACTTGAAAGATGTCGATTGTCTGGGAACAAAATAAATGCGTGAATTATTTCGCATATTGTAGCGGTTATCGTGGCTCGGGTCGGGGGCGGCACGTAGTAGCGGAATTCGAGAAAGAAAAAAAACGTCTATAATCATAATGATATTGATTGGGTCATTTTTCTTCATGACCTGAGATGACCTCAGGGACATTGAGGGGTCACAGGTACAAGTTGCCGATACCCGCATTTTTCTTTCATTTAGTATGAGCGTTTGTCTATGACCGTGATCAAAAAGAGGCGTATTTTCATGTTTTGTCAATTTTTATTGTCAGATATCTTAAAAGTATCTTTATCCTTTTATTATCACTACATATCACAACGCATGATAACAAAAGTGGGCCGATCCTGGCTGTAGTGCAATGCCAGGCCAACCCGCGGCAGGGCTGGAGCAAGCTCCAAAAACCCCGCCAAAGTCCAAAAATCAGTTTAATATTCTGGTCCCCATGTAGGGGACGTATCAGATATTAAGCTGATAAGAACAGATTTTTTTTTATTCAAAAAAGTACATGGTGATTACAAGAACGACAGTACAAAAACAGAACATCACATACGGCGGCAACAGTCATGCCGGTCCGTCAACAACACCATGTTTCAGTAGACAGTAGAGAATAGCAACAGACCCCAGAGGGTCACCATGGCGGTCGGCCACACACCCCGGGCAGGGCTGGCGGGAGGAACGGGGGAGGGGGAGGAGGGAGGCGGCAGTGGGGGAGGCACCACGGCGGGCCGGCGGGGCGGGCCACGGAGGGGTGGGGGGGGGGGGGAGCCGGGAATCACTAACGGCGTCAGCCACCATCACCAAAGCAGGGCACCTGCTGTGCACACCGGCACCAGTCAGGACCGACACTCGGTCGGGGCGGCCACGAGGGCCCGCCATGCCCGTCGCCGTAGCGACCCATCACCTCCACCACTAGAGCAGCGCTCACCAGTGCTACCTCTAAAGCACAGCTAGGGGCACGTAGCCACTACTGCATCGGTGCAGCCATGCTACGGCACGGCTCACCAGCCACCACCAGGCTCAGCCACCATGGCCAGGGGAGAGCAGGGGAGGGGTTTCAGGGGTCCCGCTCCCGGCCCACACCGGCCGAGACCCACCGGAGGGCGCCGACCCCACACCACCGCCTCGGAGCAGGGAGGGCACCGTGACCCCGTGCGGCACCGGGGAGGGTCGACCGACAGCGGTCGACCACGACCCCGGGGCCACAGGGGACAGAGGGTGCCGGGGAAGGGGGGGGTAGAGGGGGGCCAGGGGAGCCCGGAGTGCGGGCCGACCGAGACGGGCAGCACATCGGTGCACGCATCAGCGAATCGTACAGGGACGCTGGGCGTCATCAGACCAAACAGGTTAGTCAGCGTAAGGTCACTGAGCGTCAATGACGGGTCGGTGGCAGCGGGGCCACGGACGACAGGGGAGCCTCGATCGGCAGCAGGCTACGAACAGAACACGGCCATCAGCAATAGTCGGCCACAAAGGGCATCCGGTCTGGACGAACACATATCTACTACGTTTGTCGGTGGCAGCAGGATCCACGGACGGCAGGAGGCCACGAATAGGGCTCCACACACAAACATACAGCTGGCGCTCCTAGTCAATGAACCGGAGACGGTATGCGCCACTTACACTACATGGTACGTACATATTGAGTTCGAACAACATAATGACAGATTGGCGGTATCCGCCACTACAGAGCTCCATCAGGACATCGGTACGAACATACAATAGCGGGCCGGCGGGCCAAGCTCGGCACGGGCAAACAACAGCGTGCCTATGGTCTGCCTATATGGACCAATACTGGTGTACACATTATCCCACTCCACCCGTCCCTTCCCACCCCACCCCACACTCCCACATACACTAGCACACACATGGGGTCGGTCCGAGCCGTCACCTCATAACGCTGACCGGGAGGAGAAACGGTCGGTACGGCGGTGGACGGTGGATCCGACTGGGACCTGAGGGGTCCGACTGGGACCTGGGTGGTCCGACTGGGACCTGAGGGGTCCGACTGGGACCTGAGGGGTCCGACGGGGACCTGAGGGGTCCGACTGGGACCTGAGGGGTCTGACTGGGACCTGAGGGGTCCGACTGGGACCTGAGGGGTCCGACTGGGACCTGAGGGGTCCGACGGGGACCTGAGGGGTCCCTAGCGGCCACTATCGGTGACAGGCATGTCGGTCACGCCGAGTCAGGCGGTGACGGACAGCAGAGGCGAGCATGTGTTACAATGTAGATACACATCACACGATAATTACATGACAGTCCCATCCCACCCCTCCCCTATCCCACCCCAACACTCCCCACCCTACCGCACTGCAGTAGCCGTCACTACTGACGGGCACTGTCACTGGCTAGAGGTGCTAGCTCACGGAGTTCTCAATGATCGCGATCACCGGCCACTGGGGCGGCCGCGAGTGGGGTCGCACGATCAGTCACGGGGAGCCAGGGCCGGCACAGCCGTGGGTGCCGGCCGGCCAGGCGGTCACGGGAGACAGCCCAAGGGCGGTCACAGAGACAGCCCACGGGCGGCCCCGGCGGACAGCCCACGGGCCGCTACGGCAGATCGTCTACGGGCGATCACGTTGGACCGTCTACGGGCGGCCACGGCCAGCGGAGGCCACTGTTCGCCCCAACGCTCCCGTCCCACCCCGTCCCAACACTCCCCGCCCCACGTCGCCGCGGCGCACATCACTGAGCGGTGACGTCACCGTGCCGCGCGTCACTGGGCGGCGACGTCATGCTGTCCGTCACTGAGACGGCAGCGAGCCGACGGGCACCAGCGGGCACCGACGAGCCCAGACCGACGCGACGGTCAGGGCACCACACGCACTAGTTTGCGACGCGGTCACCAGACGGCGCCAGCCAGCGCCGAGCGACGGGCGCCGCGGTACCAACGAGCGCCGGCCGACGGGCCGGCACAGTCTCCAGCCCGCAGCGGCGGGCGCCGGCACGGGGTGCGGCCCGGCGCACCGACAGCCCCGACCGACCGACAGTCTCGGGGAGAACGGTCGGCGCCGGGCGGCGGGGCGCAGCGCGGCGCACGGACAGCCGCGGTCACGAGCCGGGCGGCGGTCACGGAGGTGGCCACCGAGAGGGCGGCCACCGGCTTCGGCCACTTGATGGCGGCCGCCGGGAGGGCGGCCACCGGCCATCAGCAGCGGCCACTTGATGGCGACCACCGAGAGGGCGGCCACCGGCCATCGGCCACTTGAAGGCGGCCGCCGGGAGGGCGGCCACCGGCCATCAGCAGAGCGGCCACAGGCCACTTGACAGCGACCACCGGGAGGGTGGCCACCGGCCACGTGCAGCGGTCGCTTGAAGGCGGCCGCCGGGAGGGCGGCCACCGGCCATCAGGAGAGCGGCCACCGGCCACTTGACGGCGGCCACCGGGAGGGCAGCCACCGGCCACGGGCAGCGGCCACCGGGAGGGCGGCCACCGGGCACCAGCAGGTCGATCACCGGCCACTTGACGGCGGCCACCGGGAGGGCGGCCACCGGCCACTTGACGGTGCGCCAGACGCCAGCAGTCGACAGGGCCGGCACCAGACGGCACCAGCCGACGGGCCGGCACCAGCGGCACCAGCGGCAGACGGCGGCCACGGGCAGCGGCCGCCGAGCCCCGGTCACCGGTCCAGCGTGACCGGGCGGAGAGCGCCGTAGGGCGGCCGACGGACGCCAGGAGCGGCCTGGCGGTCACCGGAGGCGACCCCAGGTCACCGGCAGGCGACCACGGCAGCGGCCACCAGACGAGGGGCAGCCACGGCCACCACGGGGCAGCCACAGCCACCGGGTGAGGCAGCTCCAGCCACCGGGGGCAGCCACAGCCCCCGGGGGCAGCCACGGCCACCAGGTGAGGCGGCTCCAGCCACCGGGGGGCGGCCGGCCGCCAGACAGGCAGCTACAGCCGCCGGCAGGGCGGTCACGGCCACCGGTCACGGCCCGGGGTCACCGGTACACGCTGGCACACACACCACCCACCACACATACAGTGACACAGGGGTCACGGAGGGGGGGGGGGCGGACACCGGGCGGCGGACACCAGGGAGCGGACACCTCGGTCAGAGGGCCACGGACGGCGGTCAGGGGGCCACGGGCAGCGGCAGCGGTCAGATGTGACCCGGTCACATGGGTCAGCAGGGTCGGCTCAGGTCGTGTGACCAGTAGAGGCCTGATCATAAGGCCGCCGTCAGGCAGCCACCAGCACAGCACCGAATGCCACCGTCAGGCGGACGCCCAGGGCACATACACATACACAAACTCACACACCAAGCGATAACAAACAGTAACAATGACAACGTGTGACCTACAATGACACTGACGGCCACAAACATGCAAGATACACTATATGAACATAACAATTAACACCAAGCACAACATTCAAACGGCCCTGGGGTCAGCCGGACGGGAGCACGCGCCTAATACTGGCGTGAACCAGTGACGTGCTCCACGTACACGTCCCTCGACCACCTGAGGGTGTCGCTGACCATCAGCTTCCTCATCAGTCGGGCGTACACCCGGCTGACGCGCAGCTGTCGGAGGGTGGCCTCGTTAGTACGGACCCAGGTGCCCAGGGAGCCCAACACCAGGGCGTGCACGGAGGCCGTCTTGCCCTGCCGCCGCAGCTCCTGGACGAGGGGCGCGTACTTCCGCTCCTTGTCAGCGGCGGCGGCGCGGAGGGCCTCTGGACGATTTTCAAAAGACACCGTGACGTCGACAAGGGTCACTCGGTCACCACGGGTCACGACAAGGTCAGGTCGTAGGGCGGAGTCGAGGCCGGGCACTCGACGGTTGACCCGGACCTCGTCCCCGGGGAAGACCGGCGTGGCGCGCTCGAGCCGGGCCAGCAGCGCGTCATGCCTCCGCTGGTAGGCCTCTGCATGAGCGGTGAGGCAGTGATTCAAGACGTGCGGGAGGGTCTCTGCCGCGTACCCGCACCGGCGGCACCGGCGGTCTGCCCCTGGCCTGCGGGAGTACGCGTTAAGGGGGACCAGGGACAGACGGGCGCGGTGCACGAACCGCCAGTCGGCGAAACGCGTAAAGCTCCCATTATACATGTAATGGGAGCTCACCGGCTGGTCGGCGACGCACGACAGCACCTTGCCCTGCTGTGGGAGACGGGTCAGGTCGGCGAGGTCAGTGCGGCGGACCGCCTCCCGGAGCGCGCGCGACTCGCGCCGCGGCTCCACGTCCGCCTCCCCCACCTGCAGGACAGGGGGGTCAGCGGCGCGCCAGCGGACGGGGGCGCGGCGGGCGAGGGCGGTGGTGGCGACACGGGTCCGGGTCGAGCGGCAGGACACGCCGCCGCCGTCGTCCCGCATCGGAGCGCCGTTCAAATACTCCGCCAGGTCAGCGGGAGTGGGGTCACGGCGGACACGGCGCCGGGCGGCACCGGTCAGCTCGGCGGCCGCCAGCTCGGCCACCGCCGGGTCCCGCGAGTGCAGCAGGCGCTGGGTGGCCGCCGCCAGAAGGATATCCGCCTCCTGGGCGAAATGGGTTAGTCCCACGCCACCAGCACCTGTGGGGCTGTACAAGTAACCATTCGTGGCGTTTATTGGGAGGTTGAGGATCCCCTTCACTCGCCACCTGAGGGAACGGTCAAAAGCGGCCAGGGCCCCCTTGGGGATCACCCCCAGCCGCAGGCAGTGGGTCAGCCGTGGGGCGATGAACGCCCGCACCGCGTCCAGCTTCTGCCACGGGGCCAGGGGCGACCCCAGCAGGCGGGCGGCGTCCCGGCGCGCCTCGGCCACCACCTGCAGGGGCGGCTGGGTCAGCCGGGTGTGGCCGACAGGCCGGCCCAGGTACCTGTATGCCCCATCCCTGTCAATGAGGGGCAGAGGGGCACCGCACAGGGTGGCGGGCGGGGAGGGGGCGCCGACGGAGAGCAGGGCCGACTTCCCCGGGTTGGGGGTCAGCCCGGCCCAGGCGCACACGCGCTCCAGCAGCGCCAGGCCGTCCTGGACCTCGCTGCGCCGGCTGAAAATCAGAGCCAGGTCATCGGCGTAGGCGAGGCAGCGCACCTGCGCGGCGGCGAGGGCCCGCAGCAGCGGCTCCAGGGCGAGGGAGAAGAGGAGGCCGCTGAGGGGGCACCCCTGCCGCACGCCACGCTGGCACGCCACCGGCGCGGTCAGGCCGTCCCCGGCGCGGTACCGGGTGGCGCTGCCCTGGTACAGGCCCTGTACCACCGCCACGACCTCCTCCGGCACACCGATCCGCTGCAAGACCTGCCAAATGAGAGAGTGAGGGACGGAGCCGAACGCGTTGGCCAGGTCGATAAAGGCCACGTGGGCCTCCGTCCCGTCCTCCCGGGCGCTGTTGATGGCGCTCTGGAGCACAAAGTTGTGCTCCAGCACGCCGTCGAATGGCCGGAAACCCTTCTGGCCTGTGGAGAGGAGGTCAGCGGCCTCCACCCACCCGGACAGACGGTCGGCCCACACACCAGCGTACAGTTTGGCGACCGTGGCGCCGAGGGCGATGGGCCGCCAGCTGTCGGGCCGGGTCGGGTCACCTCCCTTGTGGAGGAGGGCCGTCTCCGACTCCAGCCAGGTGGGCGGGACGCGGCGCGCCAGCCGGCACAGCTCGAAAGCCCGGGTCAGCAGCAGCGCGCCGGGGTCGAGGGCGCGCCAGGCGGCGTACCGCAGCCCGTCAGGGCCGGGGGCGGTGTTGGCCGCCCGCCGGAGACGGCCCCACACCTCGTCGGCTCGGAACGGGGCGGTCAGGGCCGGGGAGGGGGCGGCGGGGGTCAGGTCAGGGACCTCCTGCGGCCGCCGGTCCCACTCCACAGGGGGGCAGGGAGGAGGGGCGAAATGGGCCGCCAGCTGCTCGCCGGGCACGGGGCACGGGGGCGTCTCCTCCCGCAGCACCTGCCGCACCGCCTTCTCCCTGTTGGCGCGGTACAACTTTTGCAGCCGACTGGCCTCCTCGGCCGCGTAGGCCGGCGGCTGCCAGGGCCGTCGGTGGTCCTCGGCCGGCTCCGGCTCCTGCTCCGCTGGAGGGGGGCGGGGCTCGCCGGCGGGACGGTCAGCGGGCGGCCGCTCGTTAGCGGGGCGCCAGGGGGCGGGGCGCCGGCGCCGCTCGTGGTAATCGGCGTTGCGCCGGGCCGCCTCGGCGCACAGCCGAGTCAGCTGCCGCTCCACCTCCTCCCACGGGGCGCGGGTCTCCTGCAGGGCGGTCAGGACCGGGATAAACTCCTGCTGGAGCTCGGTCGGCTCCGGGCCCTGCTGGGTGGGGTCAGGAGCGCCGGCGGGGTCAGGGGCGCCGGCGGGGTCACCAGCACCTCCAGCACCACCACCACGGCCGGCACCACGGCCCCGACCACGGCCAGGGCCGCCGCGGCCACGGCCACGACCACCACCACGGCCACCGCCACCGGCACCACCGTCAGGGTCACCAGCGGGGTCACCAGCGGGGGCACCAGCAGCACCACCCCGGCCACGGGAGGCACCACCTCGGCCACGACCGCGGGAGGCACCACGGCCACGACCACGACCGCGGCCGCCACCACGGGCACCGCCGGCAGGTCGGTCAGGGGCGGGGTCACGGTCAGTGGGCGGGTCAGCGGGCAGGTCACCGGGCGGAGCACGGGGCGGAGCACGGGGCGGTCCACCAGCCACAGCGCCGGCGGGGTCACCGGGCGGGGCGCGCGGCGGGTCACCGGGCGTCACACGAGCAGCAGTGCCGGGCGAGCCGCGGGGCGGGTCAGCACAGGGCGGGACACGAGCAGCAGCACCGGGCGAGCCGCGGGGCGGGTCAGGCGGGACACGGGGCACGGCGCGGGGCGGGTCAGGCGGGACACGGGGTACGACGCGGGGCGGGTCAGCGGGCGGGCGACCACTACGGCCACCTCTGCCACGAGCACCACGGCCGGCGCCGGCAGGCTCACCACCGGAGCGGCCACGGCCGGGCCGGGTCACGGGAGGGTCACGGGCGCCGCCGGGACGGTCACGGTGAGCGGGGTCACCGGGCGGACCACGGCCACGGGTGGGGCGGGGGCCGGCGGGGTCACGGGGCGGGCCCGACACACCACCAGCACGGCCACCAGCACGGCCACGGGACGGGCCGGGCGCACCACGGGACGGGCCGGGGTCGGGTCGGTCACGGGATGGGCCGGGTCGGTCATGGGACGGGCCACCAGCACCGCGGCGAGCACGGCCACCTCCACCACGGCCGGGGCGGGGGTCACGGCCGCCGTCACGGACATGGGTCACCGGCGGCACGGGGTGCGGCGCGGCACGGGGCACGGGTGGCACAGGGTGGGACACCGGGGTTCGCACCACCTCACTGTAGGTACGAGTGGGGCCGACACCATCACCGACAGTGGCACGGACACTGGGTGACACGGGGTCGACACGGGGTGCGTCACGGGGCGTGTCACGGGCCGGGAACCCGGGCGGTGGCCGTCCTCCCCGGGACGGGAACCCGGGAGGGGTCCGTACACGACGGGTAGGGGTACAGGGCTGGGTGCGCGCGGTACAGTCACGGCCACGGTCAGTGGGGGTCACAAGGGGGCCACCAAGGTCACTGACAGGCGGGCCACGGCGGGGGTCACCGTCCACCGGGTCCTGTGGGACGGGAGCACGGGACTGGTGGAACACCAGTGTCCGGCGGGGCCAGCCACAGCCGTCACCACTGGTGTCCCTCGGGGGTGGGCTGCCATGGGAGGACGGGTCACGGCCGGGGTGGGACGGGCGGGCCGGGTCACCGGGGACGGGCACGTCACGGGCCGGGTCACGGGGGACCGGTCCACGCCGGTCACGGCGGCGCCGGCGTCGCTTCCTTCTCCTCCGCTCATCACCCCCACCGCTACCCGAGTCAGTCGGCGGGGAGGGGGCGGGGGGAGGCCGGCCGGCGGCGGACGGCGGCGAGCCGTCAGCTGACGAGGCAGAGGCCGGAGCAGGGACAGAGCGCGGAGCAGCGTCCGGCGGCGGCGTCTCGGCTCTGTCGGGCGGCGGGCAGTCAGCTGGGGAGAGTGGGGAGGACGGAGCCGGATCCAGCGGCGGCGTCGGGGCTCTGTCGGGGGACGGAGCGTCAGCGGCCACCGGGAGGGGAGGGGAGTCGGTGCCGGCAAGCCGCAGCGACAGCGGCAGGCTGTCCTCCGTCACGGCCGCCTCGGAGTCAGAGGAGACGGCCAGGTCCTCCAGCAGGGTCCAGTCAGAGGGGGAGGGGGGCCGCGGCGGGGTCTCCAGGGTGATGTCCAGCTCACTGCCACTCTCCGACCGCCGACAAGCCTCCAGGGAGGGCGGGAACGGGGGCAGGAGGGGTGAGTCTGGACGGGGCGGGGAGGGGTCCCGCCGGGCCGGGGCCGCCGGCCGCCGGCCACCACGGCCGATCGCCGCCATGAATCGCCGGGCGAGCCGCTGGAGAGGGCTGGGGCGGTCTCGGTCAGCAGGGGGCGACACGGGGTCACCGGGAGGGTCGGGCCGGGCCGGGCTGGTCCGCAGGGACGCCAGGGACCGGCGGGCGCGGGGCGTCGGGGCACACGGGGTGCCGAGCGGGGTGGACGCCTCGGAAGAGTCAGAGGACGCGGTGGACGTCACACCAGAGGACGACACGCGTGACGTGACGGACGTGTCGTCAGACATGACACCCGGCGACGGGACGGGTGACCGGGACTCAGTGGACCGGGGCGACAGTACGACCGTTACGGTGGGAACGGGGGTGTCACCACACGGGTCACTGGGGTCAGCACGGGGCGTCACGGGGCCGGGACGGGGCGTCACGGGGCCATGGTCAACAGACGGCGAGTGGGACACCACGGTGACGTCACTGTCTGAGACGTCAGACGGCGCGGGGGAGCCTCCATCACCGTCGGTGACGTCATCGGCGGCCGGCCGGCCACCGGAGCCGCGCCGGTCAGCCAGCGGGCTCGACACACTCGAGCGGGGCGAGCCGGGGCCGGGGTCAGAGGCCGAGCCGCGGACGGGGGCCTCGGGAGGGGTGAGCGGGGGCAGGGAGAGGCCGTCGTCACCTGCCACCGGTCGGTCAGTCCCAGCGGTCAGCGGGAGGGACGGCGTGTCCACGTGGACGGGGGAGCGGCGGCACAGGCGGGCATGGTTAGTGAGGCCGCGCCGGGTCGTGAAGCTCCGGCCGCACCAGCACCGGTGGGGCATGGCCACCGGGCCCGCGGCGGCCGGCTGGGCGAAGCAGCCGTGCCGCGAAAAGTGGTACGGCAGCCGGGCACCACAGCCGCCGCACACCCACTGGGCCACGGAAAGGTCAACGTGGCAGCGCTTGATGTGACGTTTGAGGCTGTGCCTCATGGTGGAAGGGACACAATTGGCATACCTAAACCCACATCCCTCCACCGGGCACAGGAGCAGCCCGGGGAGGGGAAAGGGCAGCACGAGCCGGTCACCATCAATCCGGGGCTGGGTGTCCGCCGCCCGGGGAGGGGACACGGTGGGGGCACGGGACGGTGGCGCAGACATGATAAAAGGCACAACAATACACTATCAAACAACACAACACAACACACAGCACACAGCACAGGCCAGCGAGTCGGGGGCGCCGGCTCGGGCACGGGAAACCACGCGGCGAGGCCGGAGCGGAGAAACGGTATGGATACGGTGCACGGAATACGGGTAATTTAGACGTAAAACAGGCCGAAAAGGGGTAGAATTGAAGCGAATGAGATCAAAAAGAGATTTAGCAAAAACAAGAAACGTTCATCAACAGGCCGGCGTTAGGTGGGAAAGGGCGGGAAGGGAGTTCAAATTCAAAGGTTTGGCGCCAAATCCCAACGGTCTGGGTTTTGGCGCGAAACCTTTGAAAACGGGTCAACGGCTGAAGGCCGTTGCCCGGAAGCTAGGGGGGCGGGGGGGGGGGAGGCAGTCGCCGCGCGGTCTCACCTGGTGCAGAGCAGCAGCGGCGCCCCCTCCTCGGCAGGCGGCGACGCACACTGGTCGGAAACGCTCCCGCGAGAGGCCAGCGGCCTTTCCGCAAAAGTTTTTGCTTGTTATTCCACAACTAGTGAAGCAAACTTCATAAAACTTTGCATACCTTCTCTGTCATATGTAAGCTATCATTTGGATGTCAAGCACTAAATATATGACGTGAATCTGTTAATTTATGACGTCATAATTGAGTATAATACAGGATCTAGAACCACTTTAAGTCAACAAGGGAAATTGGGAGCTGCTATTCGGGCACCGGGAATGGTTTCATGCACTCCTTGCAAGGTCCAGTGCTTCACTTAAGCATTGTTGACTTTGCGTGACGTCATTTATGACGTCACTAAGGCCATATAAGTTTTTCGTCAATAACTCCTGATCAGATGGAGCTAGAGAGTCGGGAAAGCCACCATTGAACTCAAGAAGACCTGCCGAATCGAATGATATGCGATATGACCTCCTTCAACCATTTTCGTGACCTGAGGGGCTCCGACCTGACCTTGACCCGAGGTTAACACCTTAAGTTGACTTCACCCGAACACCAAGTATAGCATTCGACGCGCCTGAGCTAGACAAACACGATGATGCCAAAATCGCGGCAGTGCGGCCATTTTTGGCAAAGTAATTAACTTAAAACCGAGCCCGTGCCTTGTGGCACTTACCTGACCTAAGAGGTCACTAGCTGACCTAAGACCTTAAAATCGGGTAGTACCTAATTGTTGCGTCTTATAACGGCACACAAGCTCTTTTTCCGCGAGGCTCTAGCTCAATTAGAGGCGAAACGGCGAGGGAGTTGTACCAACCCTCCCCGGTCAATATAGAAAACCAATCGGTCCGGCCAGGGTTAAATACCGGAATTGTGATCTAATGTAAAAAGACGGCCCAAGGTAACCCGACGTCAGTGACAGGTGTCCTATATTTGCAGCGTCTTATATTCACGAAGGTTTCAATTTCCACTTTCTTCAGCCGAGTGATGGTTGTCAATAGCAAGGCTCTCTAAATGCAAGCCGTAATCGCCACGCAATATGTGGAAGGCTTTTGATGTCAATACATACTTAAATGCATACATAAAACGCGCTTTTCACAAAATTCATAAGCTCAAACGCATCTGTTTTTAATGACCAGTCAACTACGCATGGATGCGTGCAGGCCACACAGGTCAGCGTAAGCCGGGCGCGGCGGCCGAGCCGAAACTGGGGCGGGGCGGGCGGTAGTTGGGTAGGAAGAGCGGCTCCTGCAAATTTTGCGCAAATATGCGCAGTTAGCTTTTATGTTGCCCTGGTGTAAATTCAAATCCTGCTTCATCTCACAAAAAATCAGAGTGGAACTAGATGGGACTACCTGTTGTTTCCTTACCTAAACTTTGCAGTTATATTCCAGAATCACTGTAGGAGAACCTTCATAAAAAAGCTACAGTTAATCTTAGTTAGGGAAAAAGTATACCAAAAATTTGCACTGACCAGTCGGCAACTTCATAAGGAACATTTTGATGCATAATATGTGGGATTTCAATTTGGTGTCTATCAGCAATAAGACTTTGAATATCCGGCTCAAGAAACCTCTTGCTCTGCGTCAGTTTCCGAGTTCTGGGATACCCCATCTTCGGGGGCTGATTACAGTTATTTTTGGTCACCCGGATTAGTTTTTTTGGCCGAAGTATAATAATTTGATCAATTTCAAATCGATCTATATAAAAAATAATCCGAAACTCCGGAATCACCCGTGGCCTCTCGTGAGGGCGTTTCCGACCAGTGTGCGACGGTGGCGACACCATGTGGACGGGCACAGCAACACGGCACTTCCTCAAGGTCACAGGGACACAGGGAATACAATTCCCGACCCTTTGGCTAAAATCAAAGTGAAAAAGCGCCTCGCGCGACTTCAAAATAGGTTAACAAACCCACAGATACTACACTTTGATCTTAGCCAAAAGGCCGAGAAGCGATACTTAAGCACAACACTTTTAGATACTTATGCAGTTAAGGGATAACTATTAGTACTAGTAACGATGCAGAGCTATAGCGTGAGCGCTAGTGGCCACGGCGAGTGATAAGAGTGGTCCATTATGTTACATTCAAAGTATACGCAGTTTCAGTTTATCCTCACCATGGTAAGTATCTGTAAGCACAAAAGATCGCCAAACTCGAAATAATTTCGAATTAGTGGCTCTCGACCGTGCGTTTGTACACACGCAAATGGAGACGGCGGCGCCGCGCCGACAGTTATCAGTGGTGCGACATCAGATGGCAGCACAGTCGAACACCACGACGTATGGCAGCGCTCTACCCCCCCCCCCCTAGCTCTACCCCCCCCCCCCCCTAGCTGCATGCAGACAAAAGCATGCATCGCAAAAGTACGTATTGCACATGTACGTCAGCAAAAGTACTGATTAATCATGTACGTAACGAATAAGGCACGTATCGACAAAAATGTATCTTGATAGTAGTTAATGGCCGTTTTCACGACGGTCTATCCGGCGAATGCACCTGATGTGATCAAATCTGCACGTACTTTCTTTTACAGCAAATAGCTTCATTTTATGAATTTATTAGTGTTTTAATCGATGATGCTCTCTGAAAATATGACAAATCAGGCATATAAGAAATTAGTGCATATAAGTGCTAGCTGATAGCTGCTAAGAGGACACACTGAACCTGATTTGACCAATTCTGCACTTTATCTGTACCACCTGTGCATCAAATGTGTACCAGATGGCCGTCGTGAAAACGGCTAATATGAATAAATAAAGCATTTGTCAGGACCTTACCAAAGCACAGATGTAAGGAATGTCGATAGATACTGCTATTTTTCCAGTTACTTTTTTCATTTCGATATACGATTGCACGCCTCACGCTATAGCAAAACTAATAAAAAGAGAAAAGTTTTAAAAGCATATGATGCTTTACGTAAGGCAAAGCTGTCGTCACCCACAACTTCCCACACGCCCCCCACTGTCCATCACTGATACCGAATGAATAGTGATAAAGATGTCAGCTTTACAGGTACCTCAGTTAGATGATGATGCACCGTCTTTACTGAGTTTCACCAGATAGAGCGGCCTTTCCAGTCACATTTTAGGACGCCGATGCACCGTGTACTTGAAAGATGTCGATTGTCTGGGAACAAAATAAATGCGTGAATTAATTCGCCTATTGTAGCGGTTATCGTGGCTCGGGTCGGGGGCGGCACGTAGTAGTGGAATTCGAGAAAAAAAACGTCTATAATCATAATGATATTGATTGGGTCATTTTTCTTCATGACCTGAGATGACCTCAGGGACATTGAGGGGTCACAGGTACAATTTGCCGATACCCGCATTTTTATTCCATTTAGTATGAGCGTTTGTCTATGACCATGATCAAAAAGAGGCGTATTTTCATGTTTTGTCAATTTTTATTGTCATATATCTTAAAAGTATCTTTATCCTTTTATTTTCACCACATATCACAACGCATGATAACAAAAGTGGGCCGATCCTGGCTGTAGTGCAATGCCAGGCCAACCCGCGGCAGGGCTGGAGCAAGCTCCAAAAACCCCGCCAAAGTCCAAAAATCAGTTTAATATTCTGGTCCCCATGTAGGGGACGTATCAGATATTAAGCTGATAAGAACAGATTTTTTTTATTCAAAAAAGTACATGGTGATAACAGGCATTTGGTGAAGGTACAGACAATTCGATACGGGTGGCAACAGTCATGCCACGTCCGTGTACAGTCCATGCACATATGGGATTACAAGGTGATAGCAATAGACCCAGCGGGTCACCAAGGCGGTCGTCCACACACCCCGGGCAAGCTGGCGAGGGAGGCGGGGGAGGGGAGGGAGGCGGCAGTGGGGGAGGCACCACGGCGGGCCGGCGGGGCGGGCCAGGGAGGGAGGGGGGGTGGCGGGTAAGCTCCATAACTAGGACCATCACAGCTGCTACTCGGCAGCTCCCGGGCAGCCTGTGTGCCCCGGGTCTACTGCAGGCCGTCCTGACCTGGCCCGACCAGCGGTCCGGGCCACCCCGCAGCGCTGCCACCCCGGCCAGCCGACTGCTCCAACGCATTGGTCACCATCACCAGCACCAAAAGCGTAGCGCTCACCAGCGCACCAAGCGGGGACGTGGGAGGGCGCTGGAGGCCACCGCCAACCAAGCCGCCCAGACCACACTCCAGCACCACAAGCCGCGTGCCACCGCACCCACAGCAGGGGAGGGGGAGGGTCAGGGGTCCCTCTCCCGACCCACACCGGCCGAGACCCACCGGAGGGCGCCGACCCCACACCACCGCCTCGGGGCAGGGAGGGCACCGTGACCCCGTGCGGCACCGGGGAGGGTCGACCGACAGCGGCCGGCCACGACCCCGGGGCCACAGGGGACAGAGGGTGCCGGGGAAGGGGGGGGGGGTAGAGGGGGGCCAGACGAGCCCAGAGTGCGGGCCGACCGAGATACGCAGCACATCAGTTGGGCAGTAGCATATCATACAAAGGCGTCGGACGCCATCGGACCAGGCAGACCGATAGTCGTGAGGTCACGGAAGGTACATGAAGGGTCCGCGGCAGTAGGGCCACGGACAGCAAGTGAGCCTTAATCGGCATCAGGCTACGTTGCAAACACCATACGGCCAACAATACTGCAGCGGGCCACGAGAGGCACCAGCACGGCAAACACATACATTTACAACATCGGGTCGGTGGCAACGAGGACCACGGACGTGAAAACGCCACAAATAGGGCCTTACACAACACGGGCTAACCATCGTCAGGCAACAAAAGTGAGCTAACTAAACGAGACATTACACATACAGATACATACAATGGGCCTCCTTGTCAAGCAAGGGGCTGCAGGCGCTCGAGGACCACACAGGCCAGTCGTTGTGGTTCAACTACATCATGGCCAAGAAATGGCTCTAAGAGCGCAGATCAAACACATTACATACACATTTGGCGCCGATAGAGCCGATCAGGGACGGTAGGCGCTAAGAGACCGGATAGGTCACTGAGTCAACACAGGCTCCAATCGGCACTGGCACAGTATATACTGCGTGCAATGACACATGGGGCAGGACACTCGGTTACACACATTGGAGGTACACACAGTCTCCCCACCGCCACCCGTCCCTTCCCACCCCGCCCCACACACCCACATACATTACTACACACATTGAGTCGGTCCGACCCGCCCACATGTTGGCCAGGAAGTCGGTCGGTACAGCGGTGGGCGGACGGAGCCCGACTGAGAACCTGAGGGGTTCGTGCGGCCACTATAGAGGTGCCAGGAGTCGGTCACGCCGCGTCAGGTGGTGACGGACATCAAGAGGACACATACTACATATTACACATTAAATACACATAACACTCCCGTCCCCTCCCCCGCCCTGTCCCATCCCCATACTCCCCGCCCCACGGCACTGCAGTGGCGGTCACTGCATGCCGATACAGTCACTGGTCGAGCTGTGGGCTCACACAGTCTTTGGTCTGTCACACTCAGTGACCAACGGTCACCTCTCACTGGGCGGCCGGGCACTGGTCACCGGGCCAAGGCGGCACAGCTAGTGTCACGGGGGCGCGCACGGGCGCTAGAACGCCAGGACCGGCACAGGTGGGTGCCAGTCGGCCAGGCGGTCACGGTGGACAGCCGACGGGCGGTCACAGAGACGGCCTACGGCCGCTGCGGCAGATCGTCCACGGGCGATCACGGTGGATCGTCTACGGCGGCCACGGCCAGCGGAGGCCACTGTTCGACCTAACAGTCCCGTCCCACCCCGTCCTATCACTCCCACCCCAACACTCCCCACCCCACGTCACACCACACTCACTAGTTCGCGACGCGGTCACCAGGCGGCGCCAGCCAGCGCCGAGCGACGGGCACCGCGGCACCAACGAGCGCCGGCCGACGGGCCGGAACAGTCTCCAGTCCGCAGCGGCGGGCGCCGGCACGGGGTGCGGCCCGGCGCACCGACAGCCCCGACCGACCGACAGTCTCGGGGAGAACGGTCGGCGCCGGGCGGCGGGGCGCAGCGCGGCGCACGGACAGCCGCGGTCACGAGCCGGGCGGCGGTCACGGAGGTGGCCACCGAGAGGGCGGCCACCGGCTTCGGCCACTTGAAGGCGGCCGCCGGGAGGGCGGCCACCGGCCACAGGCAGCGGCCACTTGATGGCGGCCACCGGGAGGGCGGCCACCGGCCATCGGCCACTTGAAGGCGGCCGCCGGGAGGGCGGCCACCGGCCATCAGTAAAGCGGCCACCGGCCACTTGACAGCGGCCACCGGGAGGGTGGCCACCGGCCACGGGCAGCGGCCACTTGAAGGCGGCCACCGGCCATCAGCAGAGCGGCCACCGGCCACTTGACAGCGGCCACCGGGAGGGAGGCCACCAGCCACGGGCAGCGGCCACTTGAAGGCGGCCGCCGGGAGGGCGGCCACCGGCCACTTGACGGCGGCCACCGAGAGGGCAGCCACCAGCCACTTGACGGTGCGCCAGACACCGGCGGTCGACAGGGCCGGCACCAGCGGCACCAGCCGACGGACCGGCACCAGCGGCACCAGCGGCAGACGGCGACCACGGGCAGCGGCCGCCGAGGCAGCGGCCCCGGTCATCGGTCCAGCGTGACCGGGCGGAGAGCGCCGCAGGGCGGCCGACGAACGCCAGGAGCGGCCCGGCGGTCACCGGCAGGCGGCCAACAGACGAGGGGCGGCCACGGCCACCGGGGGCAGCCACAGCTACCGGGGGCAGCCACAGCCACCGGGGGCAGCCACGGCCACCGGGGGCAGCCACAGCCACCGGGGGCAGCCACGGCCACCAGGTGAGGCGGTTCCAGCCACCGGGGGCAGCCACAGCCACCGGGGGCAGCAACAGCCACCGGGGGCAGCCACAGCCACCGGGTGAGGCGGCTCCAGCCACCGGGGCCAGCCACAGCCACCAGGTGAGGCGGCTCCAGCCACCGGAGCAGCCGCAGCCACCGGGTGAGGCGGCTCCAGCCACCGGCGGGCGGCCGGCCGCCAGACGGGCAGCTACAGCCGCCGGCAGGGCGGTCACGGCCACCGGTCACGGCCAAGGGTCACCGGCACACACCGGTACACCCACCACACACGCACACACACAGTGACACAGGGGTCACGGGGGGGGGGGGGCGGACACCGGGCGGCGGACACCAGGGAGCGGACACCTCGGTCAGAGGGCCACGGACAGCGGTCAGCGGGCTGCACGGACGGCGGTCAGCGGGCTGCACGGACGGCGGTCAGCGGTCAGCTCATGGCGGCCACGGGGTCAGCGGCCGGTCAGCTGGGACTCGGTCAGAAACGACGGCCGGGTTGGCGGTCACCAACGGAGACACAGGCAGGCTGCTCGGTCTCGGTCATCAGGGACGGTCCGGTCCAGGTCAGCGGGGTCAGCGCAGGGTAGTCCAGGTCACGCGGGCAGGTCGGTGAGGGGGCCACCGTGAGGCGGCCGCCAACTAGCACCGACTGCTGCTAGTGCTGTTCAGTGAACACCCAGGGCACAGGCACACACATACACACGAGTACACAAGTGAGACAGTGACAAATAATAACAAATAACACCAAGTGACTACAAACACACTGACGGCCACAAACATGCGACACTGGAGACATAACAATTAACAAAAACACAACAAACTACATTCACTCGGCCCCGGGGTCGGCCCGACAGCGACACGTGCCTAATACTGGCGTGTCCCGGTAATATGTTCTATATAAATGTCGCGTGACCACCGCAGCGTATCACTCACCATGAGTTTACGCATGAGACGGGCGTACACGCGGGACACGCGCAGCTGACGCAGCGTCCTCTCGTTCCCCCGCACCCACGTCCCCAGGGACCCCAGCACGAGGGCGTGCACGGAGGCTGTCTTGCCCTGCCGCCGCAGCTCCTGGACGAGGGGCGCGTACTTGCGCTCCTTGTCTGCGGCGGCAGCGCGGAGGGCCTCGGGGCGGTTTTCGAAGGCAACAGTGACATCAACGAGTGACACGTGGTCGCCCCGGGTCACCACCAGGTCAGGGCGGAGGGCGGAGTCAATTCCGGGGACGCGGCGGTTGACCCGCACGTCATCACCTGCAAACACAGGCGTGGCGCGCTCCAGCCGGGCCAGGATGGCGTTGTGCCGCAGCTGGTACGCCTCCGCGTGTGCCCGCAGGCAATGGTTCGTTACATGGGGCAAGGTCTCCGCCGCGTACCCGCACCTCCGGCACCGGCGGTCGGCTCCTGCCCGGCGGGAGTAGGCGTTGAGTGGGACGAGTCCCAGCCGGGCCCTGTGGACGAATCGCCAGTCAGCGAACCGGGTGAAGCTCCCGCTATACATATAGTGGGAGCTCACCGGCTGGTCCGCCACACAGGCCAAGACCTTCCCCTGCTGGGGCATGCGGGTCAGCTCGGCGAGCTCGGTCTGGCGGACCGCCTCCCGGAGCGCGCGCGACTCGCGCCGCGGCTCCACGTCCGCCTCCCCCACCTGCAGGACAGGGGGGTCAGCGGCGCGCCAGCGGACGGCAGCGCGGCGGGCGAGGGCGGTGGTGGCCACACGGGTGCGGGTCGAGCGGCACGACACGCCGCCGCCGTCGTCCCGCATGGGAGCGCCGTTTAGGTATTCCGCCAGGTCGGCCGGGGTGGGGTCACGGCGGACGCGGCGCCGGGCGGCACCGGCCAGCTCGGCGGCCGCCAGCTCGGCCACCGCCGGGTCCTGGGAATGGAGGAGGCGCTGGGTCGCCGCCGCCAGCAGGATGTCCGCCTCCTGGGAAAAGTGGGTCAGTCCGACCCCACCGGCCTTAGTCGGGCTGTAGAGGTACCTGTTGGTGGCGTTGACAGGCAAGTTCAGAACTCCTTTGACACGCCACCGCAAGGACCGGTCAAACGCCGCCAGGGCGCCCTTGGGGATCACCCCCAGCCGCAGGCAGTGGGTCAGCCGTGGCGCGATGAAGGTCCTCACGGCGTCCAACTTCTGCCACGGGGCCAGGGGCGACCCCAGGAGGCGGGCGGCGTCCCGGCGCGCCTCGGCCACCACCTGCAGGGGCGGCTGGATCAGGCGGGTGTGCCCGACGGGTCGGCCGAGGTACCTGTAGGCCCCGTCCCTGTCAATGAGGGGCAAGGGGGCGCCGCACAGGGTGGCGGGCGGGGAGGGGGCGCCGACGGAGAGCAGGGCCGACTTCCCCGGGTTGGGGGTCAGCCCCGCCCAGGCGCACACGCGCTCCAGCAGCGCCAGGCCGTCCTGGACCTCGCTGCGCCGGCTGAAAATCAGAGCCAGGTCATCGGCGTAGGCCAGGCAGCGCACCTGCGCGGCGGCGAGGGCCCGCAGCAGCGGCTCCAGGGCGAGCGAGAAGAGGAGCCCGCTGAGGGGGCACCCCTGCCGCACGCCGCGCTGGCACGCCACCGGCGCGGTCAGGCCGTCCCCGGCCCGGTACCGGGTGGCGCTGCCCTCGTACAGGCCCTGCAGGACGGCCACCACCTCCTCCGGCACTCCGACCCGCTGCAGCACCTGCCAAAGGAGGCTGTGGGGGACCGAGCCAAACGCGTTGGCCAGGTCAATAAAGGCCACGTGGGCCTCCGTCCCGTCCTCCCGTGCGCTGTTGACGGCGCACTGGAGCACAAAGTTGTGCTCCAGCACGCCATCGAAGGGCCGGAAACCCTTCTGACCTGGTGAGAGGATGTCAGCCGCCTCCACCCACCCACTGAGCCGGTCCGCCCACACTCCGGCGTACAGTTTCGCCACCGTGGCGCCGAGGGCGATCGGCCGCCAGCTGTCGGGCCGGGTCGGGTCACCCCCCTTGTGGAGGAGGGCCGTCTCCGACACAAGCCAGGTGGGCGGGACGCGGCGCGCCAGCCGGCACAGCTCGAACGCCCGGGTCAGCAGCAGGGCGCCGGGGTCCAGGGCGCGCCAGGCGGCGTACCGCAGCCCGTCAGGGCCGGGGGCGGTGTTGGCCGCCCGCCGGAGACGGCCCCACACCTCATCAGCCCGGAACGGGGCGGTCAGGGCCGGGGAGGGGGCGGCGGGGGTCAGGTCAGGGACCTCCTGCGGCCGCCGGTCCCACTCCACAGGGGGGCAGGGAGGAGGGGCGAAGTGGGCCGCCAGCTGCTCTCCGGGCACGGGGCACGGGGGCGAGTCCTCCTGCAGGACCTGCCGCACCGCCTTCTCCCTGTTGGAGCGGTACAGGCGCTGCAGCCGGCTGGCCTCCTCGGCCGCGTAGGCCGGCGGCTGCCAGGGCCGCCGGTGGTCCTCGGCCGGCTCCGGCTCCTGCTCCGCTGGCTGGGGGCGGGGCTCGCCGGCGGGAGGGGCGGCGGGGGGACGGTCAGTGGGCGGCCGCTCGTTAGGGGGGCGCCAGGGGGCGGGGCGCCGGCGCCGCTCGTGGTAGTCGGCGTTGCGCCGGGCCGCCTCGGCGCACAGCCGGGTCAGCTGGCGCTCCACCTCCTCCCACGGGGCGCGGGTCTCCTGGAGGGCGGTCAGGACCGGGATAAACTCCTGCTGGAGCTCGGTCGGCTCCGGGCCCTGCTGGGTGGGGTCAGGGGCGACGGCGGGGTCAGGGGCGCCGGCGGGGTCACCAGCACCTCCAGCACCACCACCACGGCCGGCACCACGGCCCCGACCACGGCCAGGGCCGCCGCGGCCACGGCCACGACCACCACCACGGCCACCGCCACCGGCACCACCGTCAGGGTCACCAGCGGGGTCACCAGCGGGGGCACCAGCAGCACCACCCCGGCCACGGGGGGCACCACCTCGGTCACGACCGCGGGAGGCACCACGGCCACGACCACGACCGCGGCCGCCACCACGGGCACCGCCGGCAGGTCGGTCAGGGGCGGGGTCACGGTCAGTGGGCGGGTTAGCGGGCAGGTCAGTGGGAGGGTCACGGGGCGGGTCACGGGGCGGTCCACCAGCCACAGCGCCGGCGGGGTCACCGGGCGGGGCGCGCGGCGGGTCACCGGGCGTCACACGAGTAGCAGTGCCGGGCGAGCCGCGGGGCGGGTCAGCACAGGGCGGGACACGGGCTGCAGTGCCGGGCGAGCCGCGGGGCGGGTCAGGCGGGACACGGGGCGCGGCGCGGGGCGGGTCAGCGGGTGGGCGACCACCACGGCCACCTCTGCCGCGAGCACCACGGCCGGCGCCGGTAGGCTCACCGCCGGAGCGGCCACGGCCGGGCCGGGTCACGGCTGGGTCACGGGCGACGCTGGGACGGTCACGGTGAGCGGGGTCACCGGGCGGACCACGGCCACGGGTGGGGCGGGGGCCGGCGGGGTCACGGGGCGGGCCCGACACACCACCAGCACGGCCACCAGCACGGCCACGGGACGGGCCGGGCGCACCACGGGACGGGCCGGGGTCGGGTCGGTCACGGGATGGGCCGGGTCGGTCACGGGACAGGCCACCAGCACCGCGGCGAGCACGGCCACCGCCACCACGGTTAGAGCGGTTATCACGGTCGCCGTCACGGACACGAGTGACACGGGTCACGGGTGGCACAGGGCGGGTCACGGGCAGCACGGTGTGGGTGACGGGGGTCCGCACTACTTCACTGTAGGTGCGTACAGTGGCAGGGGGCGCGTCAGGGACACGGCACGGGCCGTCGTCACGGGCACCTGTGCAGGGCGGGGCATGCACAGCAAGGGGACCGGGAGTGTCGCGGGACACGTCATCAGTGAGGGCACGACCGTCGCGGGCTGGCTCAGGGCCAGGGCGGTCACAGCGGGCCTCGGTAGTGGCCGGCGCGGCGCTGCGGTCACCCAGGGTCGGTAACCCGGGCGGGGGCCGTCCTCCCCGGGAAGGGAAGCCGGGAGGGGTCCGCACACGGCGGGGAGGGACACTGGACGGGGCCAGCACGGCGTCGGACCTGTAAAAGACCATGGTCGGGAGCGGACCGTCCTCATCGTCGCTGGCGCCGCTCGGGGTCGGGTCACTGTCAGGGGCCGGGTGGCCGGGCACGTCACGGGCCGGGCCACCAGGGACGGACTGCCGGTCACGGCGGCGCCGGCGGCGCCTCTTTCTCCTCCGCTCATCACCCCTACCGCTACCCGAGTCAGTCGGCGGGGAGGGGGCGGGGGGAGGCCGGCCGGCGGCGGACGGCGGCGAGCCGTCAGCTGACGAGGCAGAGGCCGGAGCAGGGACAGAGCGCGGAGCAGCGTCCGGCGGCGGCGTCTCGGCTCTGTCGGGCGGCGGGCAGTCAGCTGGGGAGAGTGGGGAGGACGGAGCCGGGTCCAGCGGCGGCGTCGGGGCTCTGTCGGGGGACGGAGCGTCAGCGGCCACCGGGAGGGGAGGGGAGTCGGTGCCGGCCAGCCGCAGCGACAGAGGCAGGCTGTCCTCCGTCACCGCCGCCTCGGAGTCAGAGGAGACGGCCAGGTCCTCCAGCAGGGTCCAGTCAGAGGGGGAGGGGGCCCGCGGAGGGGTCTCAAGGGTGATGTCCAGCTCACTCCCACTCTCCGACCGCCGACAAGCCTCCAGGGAGGGCGGGAACGGGGGCAGGAGGGGTGAGTCTGGACGGGGCGGGGAGGGGTCCCGCCGGGCCGGGGCCGCCGGCCGCCGGCCACCACGGCCGATCGCCGCCATGAATCGCCGGGCGAGCCGCTGGAGAGGGCTGGGGCGGTCTCGGTCAGCAGGGGGCGACACGGGGTCACTGGGACGGTCGGGCCGGGCCGGGCTGGTCCGCAGGGACCGGCGGGCGCGGGGCGTCAGGGCACACGGGGTGCCGAGCGGGGTCGACGACCCAGACGAGTCAGACGTCGAGAAGGAGGAGGTCACATCAGTGGAGGACACACTAGACATGACTGACGTCACATCAGACACGTCCGACATCACTCCCGGGGACGGCACGGGCGACTGCGACACAGACCCGGGGGGCAGCACCACCGTGACACTCACAGGGCCGGGCTGGGGCGTCACAGGGCCGGACCGGGGCGTCACAGGGCCGGGACGGGGTGTCACCTCACAGTCAGGCGTCAGGGTGACGTCACCATCGGTTACGTCATCGTCGGTGACGTCACCGGCGGCCGGCCGGCCACCGGAGCCGCGCCGGTCGGCCAGCGGGCTCGACAGGCTCGAGCGGGGCGAGCCGGGGCCGGGGTCAGAGGCCGAGCCGCGGACGGGGGCCTCGGGAGGGGTGAGCGGGGGCAGGGAGACGGCGTCATCACCCGGGGCTGGTCGGTCAGCGTCGGCGGTCACACGGGACAGGGACAGACTGGGTGTGTCCACGTGGACGGGCGAGCTGCGACACAGGCGGGCGTGATTGGTCAGGCCGCGGCGGGTGGTGAAACTGCGGCCGCACCAGCACCGGTGGGGCATGGCCACCGGGCCCGCGGCGGCCGGCTGCGCAAAGCAGCCGTGCCTGTTGAAGTGGTAGGGCAGCTCCTCCCTGCACCCCCCACACACCCACTGGGCAGCGGTCAATTCCGTGTGACACCGTTTCACATGGCGCTTCAGGCTCTGACGCATGGTCGAGGCACTGCAGTTAGCGTAGCGGGTCCCACAGCCCTCCACGGGGCATAGCAAGAGGCCAGGCAGAGGGAAGGGCAACACGAGACGCTCGCCATCGATCGTGGGCTGGGTGTCCGCCGCCCGGGGAGGGGACACGGTGGGAGCACGGGAAGGTGGCGCAGACATGATAAAAGGCACAACAATACACTATCAAACAACACAACACAACACACAGCACACAGCACAGGCCAGCGAGTCGGGGGCGCCGGCTCGGGCACGGGAAACCACGCGGCGAGGCCGGGACGGAGAAACGGTATGGGTACGGGCACGGAATACGGGTAATTTAGACGTAAAACAGGCCGAAAAGGGGTAGAATTGAAGCAAATGAGATCAAAAGCAGATTTAGCAAAAACAAGAAATGTTCATCAACAGGCCGGCGTTAGGTGGGAAAGGGCGGGAAGGGAGTTCAAATTCAAAGGTTTGGCGCCAAATCCCAACGGTCTGGGTTTTGGCGCGAAACCTTTGAAAACGGGTCAACGGCTGAAGGCCGTTGCCCGGAAGCTAGGGGGGGGGGGGGGGGGAGGCGGGGAGGCAGTCGCCGCGCGGTCTCACCTGGTGTAGAGCAGCAGCGGCGCCCCCTCCTCGGCAAGCGGCGACGGTGGCGACACCATGTGGACGGGCACAGCAACACGGCACTGCTCAAGGTCACAGGGATTACAAGGGAATACAATTCCCGACCCTTTGGCCAAGATCAAAGTCAAAAAGCGCCTCGCGCGAGTTAAAATAGGTTAAACAACCCACAGATACTACACTTTGATCTTAGCCAAAAGGCCGAGAAGCGATACTTAAGCACAACACTTTAAGATACTTATGCAGTTAAGGGATAACTATTAGTACTAGTAACGATGCAGAGCTATAACGTGAGCGCTAGTGGCCACGGCGAGTGATAAGAGTGGTCCATTATGTTACATTCAAAGTATACGCAGTTTCAGTTTATCCTCACCATGGTAAGTATCTGTAAGCACAAAAGATCGCCAAACTCGAAATAATTTCGAATTAGTGGCTCTCGACCGTGCGTTTGTACACACGCAAATGGAGACGGCGGCGCCGCGCCGACAGTTATCAGTCGTGCGACATCAGATGGCAGCACAGTCGAACACCACGACGTATGGCAGCGCTCTACCCCCCCCCCCCAGCTCTACCCCCCCCCCCCCCCCTAGCTGCATGCAGACAAAAGCATGCATCGCAAAAGTACGTATTGCACATGTACGTCAGCAAAAGTACTGATTAATCATGTACGTAACGAATAAGGCACGTATCGACAAAAATGTATCTTAATAGTAGTTAATGGCCATTTTCACGACGGTCTATCCGGCGAATGCACCTGATGTGATCAAATCTGCACGTACTTTCGTTTACAGCAAATAGCTTCATTTTATGAATTTATTAGTGTTTTAATCGATGATGCTCTCTGAAAATATGACAAAGCAGGCATATAAGAAATTAGTGCATATAAGCTAGTAGTGCTAGCTGATAGCTGCAAAGAGGACACACTGAACCTGAATTGACTAATTCTGCACTTTATCTGTACCACCTGTGCATCAAATGTGTACCAGATGGCCGTCGTGAAAACGGCTAACATGAATAAATAAAGCATTTGTCAGGACCTTACCAAAGCACAGATGTAAGGAATGTCGATAGATACTGCTATTTTTCCAGTTACTTTTTTCATTTCGATATACGATTGCACGCCTCACGCTATAGCAAAACTAATACAAAGAGAAAAGTTTTAAAAACATATGATGCTTTACGTAAGGCAAAGCTGTCGTCACCCACAACTTCCCACACGCTTCCCCACTGTCCATCTTAGATACCGAATGAATAGTGATAAAGATGTCAGCTTTACAGGTACCTCAGTTAGATGATGATGCACCGTCTTTACTGAGTTTCACCAGATAGAGCGGCCTTGCCAGTCACATTTTAGGACGCCGATGCACCGTGTACTTGAAAGATGTCGATTGTCTGGGAACAAAATAAATGCGTGAATTAATTCGCCTATTGTAGCGGTTATCGTGGCTCGGGTCGGGGGCGGCACGTAGTAGCGGAATTCGAGAAAAAAAAAAAAACGTCTATAATCATAATGATATTGATTGGGTCATTTTTCTTCATGACCTGAGATGACCTCAGGGACATTGAGGGGTCACAGGTACAATTTGCCGATACCCGTATTTTTCTTCCATTTAGTATGAGCGTTTGTCTATGATCGTGATCAAAAAGAGGTGTATTTTCATGTTTTGTCAATTTTTATTGTCAGATATCTTAAAAGTATCTTTATCCTTTTATTCCACTACATATCACAACGCATGATAACAAAAGTGGGCCGATCCTGGCTGTAGTGCAATGCCAGGCCAACCCGCGGCAGGGCTGGAGCAAGCTCCAAAAACCCCGCCAAAGTCCAAAAATCAGTTTAATATTCTGGTCCCCATGTAGGGGACGTATCAGATATTAAGCTGATAAGAACAGAGGTGTGTATATAAGTGCATGTTGGTGGCATGGGTTTGAGAAAGGTAAGCCAACCAAGAGCAAATATATCCCGACCTAGTGGTTTCAGACCGGTGTGCAAATATCCGGGGCCAAGACCCGCCCCCCGCCCCCAAAGGGCGGCGGCCCTGGAGGTGACCAGGCTCCGTACAGATACTACACTTTGATCTTAGCCAAAAGGCCGAGAAGCGATACTTAAGCACAACACTTTAAGATACTTATGCAGTTAAGGGATAACTATTAGTACTAGTAACGATGCAGAGCTATAACGTGAGCGCTAGTGGCCACGGCGAGTGATAAGAGTGGTCCATTATGTTACATTCAAAGTATACGCAGTTTCAGTTTATCCTCACCATGGTAAGTATCTGTAAGCACAAAAGATCGCCAAACTCGAAATAATTTCGAATTAGTGGCTCTCGACCGTGCGTTTGTACACACGCAAATGGAGACGGCGGCGCCGCGCCGACAGTTATCAGTCGTGCGACATCAGATGGCAGCACAGTCGAACACCACGACGTATGGCAGCGCTCTACCCCCCCCCCCCCCCCCAGCTCTACCCCCCCCCCCCTAGCTGCATGCAGACAAAAGCATGCATCGCAAAAGTACGTATTGCACATGTACGTCAGCAAAAGTACTGATTAATCATGTACGTAACGAATAAGGCACGTATCGACAAAAATGTATCTTAATAGTAGTTAATGGCCATTTTCACGACGGTCTATCCGGCGAATGCACCTGATGTGATCAAATCTGCACGTACTTTCGTTTACAGCAAATAGCTTCATTTTATGAATTTATTAGTGTTTTAATCGATGATGCTCTCTGAAAATATGACAAAGCAGGCATATAAGAAATTAGTGCATATAAGCTAGTAGTGCTAGCTGATAGCTGCAAAGAGGACACACTGAACCTGAATTGACTAATTCTGCACTTTATCTGTACCACCTGTGCATCAAATGTGTACCAGATGGCCGTCGTGAAAACGGCTAACATGAATAAATAAAGCATTTGTCAGGACCTTACCAAAGCACAGATGTAAGGAATGTCGATAGATACTGCTATTTTTCCAGTTACTTTTTTCATTTCGATATACGATTGCACGCCTCACGCTATAGCAAAACTAATACAAAGAGAAAAGTTTTAAAAACATATGATGCTTTACGTAAGGCAAAGCTGTCGTCACCCACAACTTCCCACACGCTTCCCCACTGTCCATCTTAGATACCGAATGAATAGTGATAAAGATGTCAGCTTTACAGGTACCTCAGTTAGATGATGATGCACCGTCTTTACTGAGTTTCACCAGATAGAGCGGCCTTGCCAGTCACATTTTAGGACGCCGATGCACCGTGTACTTGAAAGATGTCGATTGTCTGGGAACAAAATAAATGCGTGAATTAATTCGCCTATTGT
This sequence comes from Amphibalanus amphitrite, assembly GCF_019059575.1. NCBI lineage: Eukaryota > Metazoa > Arthropoda > Thecostraca > Balanomorpha > Balanidae > Amphibalanus > Amphibalanus amphitrite. Next base: position 1,338,429 of record NW_024881550.1, read on the forward strand.
AGCGGTTATCGTGGCTCGGGTCGGGGGCGGCACGTGGTAGCGGAATTCGAGAAAAAAAAACGTCTATAATCATAATGATATTGATTGGGTCATTTTTCTTCATGACCTGAGATGACCTCAGGGACATTGAGGGGTCACAGGTACAATTTGCCGATACCCGTATTTTTCTTCCATTTAGTATGAGCGTTTGTCTATGATCGTGATCAAAAAGAGGTGTATTTTCATGTTTTGTCAATTTTTATTGTCAGATATCTTAAAAGTATCTTTATCCTTTTATTCCACTACATATCACAACGCATGATAACAAAAGTGGGCCGATCCTGGCTGTAGTGCAATGCCAGGCCAACCCGCGGCAGGGCTGGAGCAAGCTCCAAAAACCCCGCCAAAGTCCAAAAATCAGTTTAATATTCTGGTCCCCATGTAGGGGACGTATCAGATATTAAGCTAATAAGAACAGATTTTTTTATTCAAAAAAGTACATGGTGATTACAAGAACGACAGTACAAAAACAGAACATCACATACGGCGGCAACAGTCATGCCAGTCCGTCAACAACACCATGTTTCAATAAACAGTAGAGAATAGCAATAGACCCCATCAGAGGGTCACCATGGCGGTCGGCCACACACCCCGGGCAGGGCTGGCGGGAGGATCGGGGGAGGGGGAGGAGGGAGGCGGCAGTGGGGGAGGCACCACGGCGGGCCGGCGGGGCGGGCCAGGGAGGGGAGGGGGGGGGAGCCGGGAATCACTAACGGCGTCAGCCACCATCACCAAAGCAGGGCACCTGCTGTGCACACCGGCACCAGTCAGGACCGACACTCGGTCGGGGCGGCCACCAGGGCCCGCCATGCCCGTCGCCGTAGCGACCCATCACCTCCACCACTAGAGCAGCGCTCACCAGTGCTACCTCTAAACCAACAGCTAGGGGCACGTAGCCACTACTGCATCGGTGCAGCCATGCTACAGCACGGCTCACCAGCCGCCACCAGGCTCAGCCACCATGGCCAGGGGAGAGCAGGGGAGGGGTTTTCAGGGGTCCCGCTCCCGACCCACACCGGCCGAGACCCACCGGAGGGCGCCGACCCCACACCACCGCCTCGGAGCAGGGAGGGCACCGTGACCCCGTGCGGCACCGGGGAGGGTCGACCGACAGCGGCCGGCCACGACCCCGGGGCCACAGGGGACAGAGGGTGCCTCGATCGGCAGCAAGCTACGAACAGAACACGGCCATCAGCAATAGTCGGCCACAAAGGGCATCGGTCTGGACGAACACATATCTACTACGTTTGTCAGTGGCAGCAGGGTCCACGTACGGCAGGAGGCCACGAATAGGGCTCCACACACAAACATACACCTGGCGCTCCTAGTCAATGAACTGGAGACGGTATGCGTCACTTACACTACATGGTACGTACATATTGAGTTCGAACAACATAATGACAGATTGGCGGTAATCGCCACTACAGAGGTCCATCAGGACATCGGTACGAACATACAATAGCGGGCCGGCGGGCCAAGCTCGGCACGGGCAAACAACAGCGTGCCTATGGTCTGCCTATATGGACCAGTACTGGCGTACACATTATCCCCACTCCACCCGTCCCTTCCCACCCCACCCCACACTCCCACATACACTAGCACACACATGGGGTCGGTCCGAGCCGTCACCTCATAACGCTGACCGGGAAGAGAGACGGTCGGTACGACGGTGGAGGGTGGATCCGACGGGGACCTGAGGGGTCCGACTGGGACCCGAGGGGTCCGACGGGGACCTGAGGGGTCCGACTGGGACCTGAGGGGTCCGACGGGGACCTGAGGGGTCCGACTGGGACCTGAGGGGTCCCTAGCGGCCACTATCAGTGCCAGACATGTCGGTCACGCCGAGTCAGGCGGTGACGGACAGCAGGTGCGAGCATATGGTACAATGTAGATACACATCACACGATAATTACATGACAGTCCCATCCCACCCCTCCCCTAATCCACCCCAACACTCTCCACCCTACCGCACTGCAGTAGCCGTCACTACTGACGGGCACTGTGACTGGTTAGAGTTGCTAGCTCACGGAGTTCTCAATGACCGCGATCACCGGCCACTGGGGCGGCCGGGAGTGGGGTCACGCGATCAGTCACGGGGAGCCAGGGCCGGCACAGGTGGGTGCCGGCCGGCCAGGCGGTCACAGAGACAGCCCACGGGCGGTCACAGAGACGGCTCACGGGCGTCCCCGGCGGACAGCCCACGGGCCGCTACTGCAGATCGTCTACGGGCGATCACGGTGGACCGTCTACGGGCGGTCACGGTTAGCGGAGGCCACTGTTCGCCCCAACGCTCCCGTCCCACCCCATCCCAACACTCCCCACCCCACGTCACTGCGGCGCGCGCATCACCGAGCGGTGACGTCACTATACTGTACGTCACTGAGACGGCAGTGAGCCGACGGGGCACCAGGGGGCACCGACGAGCCCAGACCGACGCGGCGGTCAGGGCACCACACGCACTAGTTCGCGGCGCGGTCACCAGGCGGCGCCAGCCAGCGCCGAGCGACGGGCGCCGCGGCACCAACGAGCGCCGGCCGACGGGCCGGAACAGTCTCCAGCCCGCAGCGGCGGGCGCCGGCAAGGGGTGCGGCCCGGCGCACCAACAGCTCCGACCGACCGACAGTCTCGGGGAGAACGGTCGGCGCCGGGCGGCGGGGCGCAGCGCGGCGCACGGACAGCCGCGGTCACGAGCCGGGCGGCGGTCACGGAGGTGGCCACCGAGAGGGCGGCCACCGGCTTCGGCCACTTGAAGGCGGCCGCCGGGAGGGCGGCCACCGGCCACAGGCAGCGGCCACTTGATGGCGACCACCGAGAGGGCGGCCACCGGCCATCGGCCACTTGAAGGCAGCCACCGGGAGGGTGGCCACCGGCCACTTGACGGCAGCCACCGGGAGGGTGGCCACCGGCCACGGGCAGCGGCCACTTGAAGGCGGCCACCGGGAGGGTGGCCACCGGCCACGGCCACCGGCCACTTGAAAGCGGCCACCGGCCATCGGCAGGTCGATCACCGGCCACTTGACGGCGGCCACCGAGAGGGCAGCCACCAGCCACTTGACGGTGCGCCAGACACCAGCAGTCGACAGGGCCGGCACCAGACGGCACCAGCCGACGGGCCGGCACCAGCGGCACCAGCCGACGGGCCGGCACCAGCGGCACCAGCGGCAGACGGCGGCCACGGGCAGCGGCCGCCGAGCCCCGGTCACCGGTCCAGCGTGACCGGGCGGAGAGCGCCGCAGGGCGGCCGACGGACGCCAGGAGCGGCCTGGCGGTCACCGGAGGCGACCCCAGGTCACCGGCAGGCGACCACGGCAGCGGCCACCAGACGAGGGGCGGCCACGGCCACCGGGGGCAGCCACGGCCACCAGGTGAGGCGGCTCCAGCCACCGGGGGCAGCCACGGCCACCAGGTGAGGCGGCTCCAGCCACCGGGGGCAGCCACGGCCACCGGGGGCAGCCACAGCCACCGGGGGGCAGCCACAGCTACCGGGGGCAGCCATGGCCACCGGGGGCAGCCACGGCCACCGGGGGCAGCCACAGCCACCGGGCGAGGCGGCTCCAGCCACCGGGGGCAGCCACAGCCACCGGGTGAGGCGGCTCCAGCCACCGGGGGCAGCCACAGCCACCGGGTGAGGCGGCTCCAGCCACCGGGGGCAGCCACGGCCACCGGGGGGCAGCCACAGCCACCAGGGCAGCCACAGCCACCGGCGGGCGGCCACAGCCACCGGGGGCAGCCACGGCCACCGGGGGCAGCCACAGCCACCAGGTGAGGCGGCTCCAGCCACCGGGGGCAGCCACGGCCACCGGGGGCAGCCACAGCCACCGGGTGAGGCGGCTCCAGCCACGGGGGGCAGCCACAGCCACCGGGGGGCAGCCACGGCCACCGGGGGGCGCCACAGCCACCGGGTGAGGCGGCTCCAGCCACCGGGGCCAGCCACAGCCACCGGCTGAGGCGGCTCCAGCCACCGGGGGCAGCCACGGCCACCGGGGGCAGCCACAGCCACCGGGTGAGGCGGCTCCAGCCACCGGGGGGCGGCCGGCCGCCAGACGGGCAGCTACAGCCGCCGGCAGGGCGGCCACGGCCACCGGTCACGGCCAAGGGTCACCGGCACACACCGGTACACCCACCACACACCCACACACACAGTGACACAGGGGTCACGGGGGGGGGGGGGGGGGGCGGACACCGGGCGGCGGACACCAGGGAGCGGACACCCCGGTCAGAGGGCCACGGGCAGCGGCAGCGGTCAGCTCAGCGGCCACGGGGTCAGCGGTCAGCGGCCGGTCGGCTGGGACTCGGTCAGAGCGGGTCAGCTGAGGTTAGCCCAGGTCAGACGCCCAGGGCACAGGGCACTCACATACACACGAGTACACAAACGAGTACACAAATGAGATGGTAGCAAATAATAACAATTAACACTAAGTGACCACAAAACACACTGACGGCCACAAACATGCGACACAATGAGACATAACAATGAACAAAAACACAACAAACTACACTCATACGGCCCTGGGGTCGACCGGACGGGGCAGCGCGCTCAGTACTGGCGTGTCCCGGTAATATGTTCAATATAAATGTCGCGTGACCACCGCAGCGTATCACTCACCATGAGTTTACGCATTAGACGGGCGTACACGCGGGACACGCGCAGCTGACGCAGCGTCCTCTCGTTCCCCCGCACCCACGTCCCCAGGGACCCCAACACGAGGGCGTGCACGGAGGCCGTCTTGCCCTGCCGCCGCAGCTCCTGGACGAGGGGCGCGTACTTGCGCTCCTTGTCTGCGGCGGCAGCGCGGAGGGCCTCGGGGCGGTTTTCGAACGCCACGGTGACGTCCACCAGTGACACGTGGTCGCCCCGGGTCACGACCAGGTCGGGGCGGAGGGCGGAGTCAATGCCGGGGACGCGCCGGTTCACCCGGACCTCGTCCCCGGGGAAGACCGGCGTGGCGCGCTCGAGCCGGGCCAGCAGCGCGTCGTGCCTCCGCTGGTAGGCCTCTGCATGGGCGGTGAGGCAATGGTTCAGCACATGCGGCAGCGTCTCCTGGACGTAGCCGCACCGGCGGCACCGGCGGTCTGCCCCTGGCCTGCGGGAGTACGCGTTCAGTGGGACCAGGGACAGACGGGCGCGGTGCACAAAACGCCAGTCGGCAAATCGCGTAAAACTCCCATTATACATGTAATGGGAGCTGATCGGTTGGTCGGCGACGCAGGCCAGCACCTTGCCCTGCTGTGGGAGACGGGTCAGGTCAGCGAGGTCAGTGCGGCGGACCGCCTCCCGGAGCGCGCGCGACTCGCGCCGCGGCTCCACGTCCGCCTCCCCCACCTGCAGGACAGGGGGGTCAGCGGCGCGCCAGCGGACGGCGGCGCGGCGGGCGAGGGCGGTGGTGGCCACACGGGTCCGGGTCGAGCGGCAGGACACGCCGCCGCCGTCGTCCCGCATCGGAGCGCCGTTCAGGTACTCCGCCAGGTCAGCCGGGGTGGGGTCACGGCGGACACGGCGCCGGGCGGCACCGGTCAGCTCGGCGGCCGCCAGCTCGGCCACCGCCGGGTCACGGGAGTGCAGGAGGCGCTGGGTGGCCGCTGCAAGGAGGATGTCCGCCTCCTGGGCGAAATGGGTCAGACCCACGCCACCAGCACCTGTGGGGCTGTACAGATAACCATTCGTGGCGTTTATTGGCAGGTTAAGAATGCCCTTCACTCGCCACCTGAGGGAACGGTCAAAAGCGGCCAGGGCGCCCTTGGGGATCACCCCCAGCCGCAGGCAGTGGGTCAGCCGTGGCGCAATGAAGGTCCTCACGGCGTCCAACTTCTGCCACGGGGCCAGGGGCGACCCCAGGAGGCGGGCGGCGTCCCGGCGCGCCTCGGCCACCACCTGCAGGGGCGGCTGGGTCAGGCGGGTGTGGCCGACAGGCCGGCCGAGGTACCTGTAGGCCCCGTCCCGGTCAATGAGGGGCAGGGGGGCACCGCACAGGGTGGCGGGCGGGGAGGGGGCGCCGACGGAGAGCAGGGCCGACTTCCCCGGATTGGGGGTCAGCCCGGCCCAGGCGCACACGCGCTCCAGCAGTGCCAGCCCGTCCTGCACCTCGCTGCGCCGGCTGAAAATCAGAGCCAGGTCATCGGCGTAGGCCAGGCAGCGCACCTGCGCGGCGGCGAGGGCCCGCAGCAGCGGCTCCAGGGCGAGGGAGAAGAGGAGCCCGCTGAGGGGGCACCCCTGCCGCACGCCGCGCTGGCACGCCACCGGCGCGGTCAGGCCGTCCCCGGCCCGGTACCGGGTGGCGCTGCCCTCGTAGAGGCCCTGCAGGACGGCCACCACCTCCACCGGCACTCCAACCCGCTGCAGCACCTGCCAAAGGAGGCTGTGAGGGACGGAGCCGAAGGCGTTGGCCAGGTCAATAAAGGCCACGTGGGCCTCCGTCCCGTCCTCCCGGGCGCTGTTGATGGCGCTTTGGAGCACAAAGTTGTGCTCCAGCACGCCGTCGAATGGCCGGAACCCTTTCTGGCCTGTGGAGAGGAGGTCAGCGGCCTCCACCCACCCGGACAGACGGTCGGCCCACACACCAGCGTACAGTTTGGCGACCGTGGCGCCGAGGGCGATGGGCCGCCAGCTGTCGGGCCGGGTCGGGTCACCGCCCTTGTGGAGGAGGGCCGTCTCCGACACCAGCCAGGTGGGCGGGACGCGGCGCGCCAGCCGGCACAACTCGAACGCCCGGGTTAGCAGCAGCGCGCCGGGGTCCAGGGCGCGCCAGGCGGCGTACCGCAGCCCGTCAGGGCCGGGGGCGGTGTTGGCCGCCCGCCGGAGACGGCCCCACACCTCGTCGGCTCGGAACGGGGCGGTCAGAGCCGGGGAGGGGGCGGCGGGGGTCAGGTCAGGGACCTCCTGCGGCCGCCGGTCCCACTCCACAGGGGGGCAGGGAGGAGGGGCGAAGTGGGCCGCCAGCTGCTCGCCGGGCACGGGGCACGGGGGCGTCTCCTCCCGCAGCACCTGCCGCACCGCCTTGTCCCTGTTGGAGCGATAGAGCTTTTGGAGCCGGCTGGCCTCCTCGGCCGCGTAGGCCGGCGGCTGCCAGGGTCGCCGGTGGTCCTCGGCCGGCTCCGGCTCCTGCTCCGCTGGAGGGGGGCGGGGCTCACCGGCGGGAGGGGCGGCGGGGGGACGGTCAGTGGGCGGCCGCTCGTTAGGGGGGCGCCAGGGGGCGGGGCGCCGGCGCCGCTCGTGATAGTCGGCGTTACGCCGGGCCGCCTCGGCGCACAGACGGGTGAGCTGGCGCTCCACCTCCTCCCACGGGGCGCGGGTCTCCTGCAGGGCGGTCAGGACCGGGATAAACTCCTGCTGGAGCTCGGTCGGCTCCGGGCCCTGCTGGGTGGGGTCAGGGGCGCCGGCGGGGTCACCAGCACCTCCAGCACCACCACCACGGCCCGCACCACGGCCCCGACCACGGCCAGGGCCGCCGCGGCCACGGCCACGACCACCACCACGGCCACCGCCACCGGCACCACCGTCAGGGTCACCAGCGGGGTCACCAGCGGGGGCACCAGCAGCACCACCCCGGCCACGGGAGGCACCACCTCGGCCACGACCGCGGGAGGCACCACGGCCACGACCACGACCGCGGCCGCCACCACGGGCACCGCTGGCAGGTCTGTCAGGGGCGGGGTCACGGTCAGTGGGCGGGTCAGTGGGCAGGTCACCGGGCGGGTCACGGGGCGGGTCACGGGGTGGTCCACCGGCCACAGCGCCGGCGGGGTCACCGGGCGGGGCGCGCGGCGGGTCACCGGGCGCCACACGAGCAGCAGTGCCGGGCGAGCCGCGGGGCGGGTCAGGCGGGACACGGGGCGCGGCGCGGGGCGGGTCAGGCAGGACACGGGGCACGACGCGGGGCGGGTCAGCGGGCGGGCGACCACCACGGCCACCTCTGCCACGAGCACCACGGCCGGCGCCGGAAGGCTCACCGCCGGAGCGGCCACGGCCGGGCCGGGTCACGGTAGGGTCACGGGCGCCGCTGGGACGGTCACGGTGAGCGGGGTCACCGGGCGGACCGCGGCCACCGGTGGGGCGGGGCGCAGCACCGCCATGGGGAGGGTCACGGTCACGGGGTGACACGGGTGCACGGCGGGTCAGGTCAGCGCCGGGGCGGCCACCGGCGGCGGCACGGGACGGGCCGGCAGCGTCACGGGCCGGGTTAGCGGCGGGTTGGCGGCCACGACCCCCGTCACGGCCTCCACGACCACGGTTAGCACGCCGGTCACCACCGGGGTCACGGGAGGGACCCGGCACGGCACGGGGTGCGAGCGGCACAGCACGGGGTGCGGGCGGCTCGGGGCGGGTCACGGGCGGCACAGCGTGAGGCACTGGGGTCCGCACCACCTCACTGTACGTCCGTGTGGGGCCACTGTCACCGACAGCGGCACGGGCACCGGGCGACACGGGGCCGTGAAGGGGCACGTCACGGGCCGTGAACCCGGGTGGGGGCCGTCCTCCCCGGGACGGGAACCCGGGAGGGGTCCGTACACGACGGGTAGGGGTACAGAGCTGGGTGCGCGCGGCACAGTCACGACCACGGTCAGTGGGGGTCACAGGGGGGCCACCGAGGTCACTGACAGGCAGGCCACGGCGGGGGTCACCGTCCACCGGGTCCTGTGGGACGGGAGCACGGGACTGGTGGAACACCAGTGTCCGGCGGGGCCAGCCACAGCCGTCACCACTGGTGTCCCTCGGGGGTGAGCTGCCGTGGGAGGGCGGGTCACGGCCGGGGTGGGACGGGCGGGCCGGGTCACCGGGGCCGGGCACGTCACGGGCCGGGCCACCAGGGACGGCCCGCCGGTCACGGCGGCGCCGGCGTCGCTTCCTTCTCCTCCGCTCATCACCCCCACCGCTACCCGAGTCAGTCGGCGGGGAGGGGGCGGGGGGAGGCCGGCCGGCGGCGGACGGCGGCGAGCCGTCAGCTGACGAGGCAGAGGCCGGAGCAGGGACAGAGCGCGGAGCAGCGTCCGGCGGCGGCGTCTCGGCTCTGTCGGGCGGCGGGCAGTCAGCTGGGGAGAGTGGGGAGGACGGAGCCGGGTCCAGCGGCGGCGTCGGGGCTCTGTCGGGGGACGGAGCGTCAGCGGCCACCGGGAGGGGAGGGGAGTCGGTGCCGGCCAGCCGCAGCGACAGCGGCAGGCTGTCCTCCGTCACCGCCGCCTCGGAGTCAGAGGAGACGGCCAGGTCCTCCAGCAGCGTCCAGTCAGAGGGGGAGGGGGCCCGCGGAGGGGTCTCAAGGGTGATGTCCAGCTCACTCCCACTCTCCGACCGCCGACAAGCCTCCAGGGAGGGCGGGAACGGGGGCAGGAGGGGTGAGTCTGGACGGGGCGGGGAGGGGTCCCGCCGGGCCGGGGCCACCGGCCGCCGGCCGCCACGGCCGATCGCCGCCATGAATCGCCGGGCGAGTCGCTGGAGGGGGCTGGGACGGTCCCGGTCAGCAGTGGGTGACACGGGGTCACCGGGAGGGTCGGGCCGGGCCGGGCTGGTCCGCAGGGACGCCAGGGACCAGCGGGCGCGGGGCGTCGGGGCACACGGGGTGCCGAGCGGGGTGGACGCCTCAGAAGAGTCAGAGGACGGGGTCGACGTCACCCCAGACGATGACACATATGACGTCATATCCGACATCACGCCAGGGGACGGCACGGGCGACCAGTCCACCGAGGACACACCGGGCGACACAGTCACAGTGACAGCAGGGACGGGGGTGTCACACCGGTCACTAGGGCTGGCCGGCAGCACAGAGGGGCCGGGCCGGGGCGTCACACGGCCAGGGATGACGTCATCAGGCGTGAGGGTGACGTCACCAGAGCCGGGCCGGTCGGCCAGCGGGCTCGACATGTCCGAGCGGGGCGAGCCGGGGCCGGGGTCAGAGGCCGTGGCACGGAGGGGAGCGTCGGGAGGGGTGAGCGGGGGCAGGGAGAGCGCGTCGTCATCATCTGCCATCGGGCGGTCAGCATTGGCGGTCACACGTGACAGTGAGAGGGACGGGGTGTCCACTTGGACCGGTGAGCGGCGGCACTTCCGGGCGTGGTTCGTTAGGCCACGGCGAGTCGTAAAACTCCGGCCACACCAGCAGCGGTGGGGCATGGCCACCGGGCCCGCGGCGGCCGGCTGGGCGAAACAGCCGTGCCGGGAAAAGTGGTACGGCAGCCGGCACCTGCACCCACCACACACCCACTGGGCGTCGGTCAGAGCCACGTGGCAGCGTTTGATGTGGCGCCTCAGACTCTGGCGCATAGTCGAGGCATCACAGTTGGCATAGCGCCCCCCACATCCCTCCACGGGGCACAGGAGCAGCCCGGGGAGGGGAAAGGGGAGCACCAGCCGGCCATCAACAATTCGGGGCTGGGTGTCCGCCGCCCGGGGAAGGGACACGGTGGGGTCATGGTGCGGTGACACAGCCATGGTATGAAACACAATAGCACAGCGAGGCAATACAATACACTAGACCAACTCACACCACAACACAGCACAACACAAGCCAGCGAGTCGGGGGCGCCGGCTCGGGCACCGGGAAACCACGCGGCGAGGCCGGAGCGGAGAAACGGTATGGGTACGGTGCACGGAATACGGGTTATTTAGACGTTAAACAGGCCGAAAAGGGGTAGAATTGAAGCGAATGAGATCAAAAGAGATTTAGCAAAAACAAGAAACGTTCATCAACAGGCCGGCGTTAGGTGGGAAAAGGGGGGGAGGGGAGTTCAAATTCAAAGGTTTGGCGCCAAATCCCAACGGTTTGGGTTTTGGCGCGAAACCTTTGAAAACGGGTCAACGGCTGAAGGCCGTTGCCCGGAAGCTAGGGGGGGCGGGAAGGGGGGGAGGCAGTCGCCGCGCGGTCTCACCTGGTGTAGAGCAGCAGCGGCGCCCCCTCCTCGGCAGGCGGCGACAGTGGCGACACCATGCGGACTGGCACAGAAACACGACACTGCTTCAAGGTCACAGGGAATATAATTCCCGACCTTTTGGCCAAGATCAAAGTCAAAAAGCGCCTCGCGCGACTTCAAAATAGGTTAACAAACCCACAGATACTACACTTTGATCTTAGCCAAAAGGCCGAGAAGCGATACTTAAGCACAACACTTTAAGATACTTATGCAGTTAAGGGATAACTATTAGTACTAGTAACGATGCAGAGCTATAACGTGAGCGCTAGTGGCCACGGCGAGTGATAAGAGTGGTCCATTATGTTACATTCAAAGTATACGCAGTTTCAGTTTATCCTCACCATGGTAAGTATCTGTAAGCACAAAAGATCGCCAAACTCGAAATAATTTCGAATTAGTGGCTCTCGACCGTGCGTTTGTACACACGCAAATGGAGACGGCGGCGCCGCGCCGACAGTTATCAGTCGTGCGACATCAGATGGCAGCACAGTCGAACACCACGACGTATGGCAGCGCTCTACCCCCCCCCCCCCCCCAGCTCTACCCCCCCCCCCTAGCTGCATGCAGACAAAAGCATGCATCGCAAAAGTACGTATTGCACATGTACGTCAGCAAAAGTACTGATTAATCATGTACGTAACGAATAAGGCACGTATCGACAAAAATGTATCTTAATAGTAGTTAATGGCCATTTTCACGACGGTCTATCCGGCGAATGCACCTGATGTGATCAAATCTGCACGTACTTTCGTTTACAGCAAATAGCTTCATTTTATGAATTTATTAGTGTTTTAATCGATGATGCTCTCTGAAAATATGACAAAGCAGGCATATAAGAAATTAGTGCATATAAGCTAGTAGTGCTAGCTGATAGCTGCAAAGAGGACACACTGAACCTGAATTGACTAATTCTGCACTTTATCTGTACCACCTGTGCATCAAATGTGTACCAGATGGCCGTCGTGAAAACGGCTAACATGAATAAATAAAGCATTTGTCAGGACCTTACCAAAGCACAGATGTAAGGAATGTCGATAGATACTGCTATTTTTCCAGTTACTTTTTTCATTTCGATATACGATTGCACGCCTCACGCTATAGCAAAACTAATACAAAGAGAAAAGTTTTAAAAACATATGATGCTTTACGTAAGGCAAAGCTGTCGTCACCCACAACTTCCCACACGCTTCCCCACTGTCCATCTTAGATACCGAATGAATAGTGATAAAGATGTCAGCTTTACAGGTACCTCAGTTAGATGATGATGCACCGTCTTTACTGAGTTTCACCAGATAGAGCGGCCTTGCCAGTCACATTTTAGGACGCCGATGCACCGTGTACTTGAAAGATGTCGATTGTCTGGGAACAAAATAAATGCGTGAATTAATTCGCCTATTGTAGCGGTTATCGTGGCTCGGGTCGGGGGCGGCACGTAGTAGCGGAATTCGAGAAAAAAAAAACGTCTATAATCATAATGATATTGATTGGGTCATTTTTCTTCATGACCTGAGATGACCTCAGGGACATTGAGGGGTCACAGGTACAATTTGCCGATACCCGTATTTTTCTTCCATTTAGTATGAGCGTTTGTCTATGATCGTGATCAAAAAGAGGTGTATTTTCATGTTTTGTCAATTTTTATTGTCAGATATCTTAAAAGTATCTTTATCCTTTTATTCCACTACATATCACAACGCATGATAACAAAAGTGGGCCGATCCTGGCTGTAGTGCAATGCCAGGCCAACCCGCGGCAGGGCTGGAGCAAGCTCCAAAAACCCCGCCAAAGTCCAAAAATCAGTTTAATATTCTGGTCCCCATGTAGGGGACGTATCAGATATTAAGCTGATAAGAACAGAGGTGTGTATATAAGTGCATGTTGGTGGCATGGGTTTGAGAAAGGTAAGCCAACCAAGAGCAAATATATCCCGACCTAGTGGTTTCAGACCGGTGTGCAAATATCCGGGGCCAAGACCCGCCCCCCGCCCCCAAAGGGCGGCGGCCCTGGAGGTGACCAGGCTCCGTACAGATTTTTTTTATTTACTACACTTTGATCTTAGCCAAAAGGCCGAGAAGCGATACTTAAGCACAACACTTTAAGATACTTATGCAGTTAAGGGATAACTATTAGTACTAGTAACGATGCAGAGCTATAACGTGAGCGCTAGTGGCCACGGCGAGTGATAAGAGTGGTCCATTATGTTACATTCAAAGTATACGCAGTTTCAGTTTATCCTCACCATGGTAAGTATCTGTAAGCACAAAAGATCGCCAAACTCGAAATAATTTCGAATTAGTGGCTCTCGACCGTGCGTTTGTACACACGCAAATGGAGACGGCGGCGCCGCGCCGACAGTTATCAGTCGTGCGACATCAGATGGCAGCACAGTCGAACACCACGACGTATGGCAGCGCTCTACCCCCCCCCCCCCCCCCAGCTCTACCCCCCCCCTAGCTGCATGCAGACAAAAGCATGCATCGCAAAAGTACGTATTGCACATGTACGTCAGCAAAAGTACTGATTAATCATGTACGTAACGAATAAGGCACGTATCGACAAAAATGTATCTTAATAGTAGTTAATGGCCATTTTCACGACGGTCTATCCGGCGAATGCACCTGATGTGATCAAATCTGCACGTACTTTCGTTTACAGCAAATAGCTTCATTTTATGAATTTATTAGTGTTTTAATCGATGATGCTCTCTGAAAATATGACAAAGCAGGCATATAAGAAATTAGTGCATATAAGCTAGTAGTGCTAGCTGATAGCTGCAAAGAGGACACACTGAACCTGAATTGACTAATTCTGCACTTTATCTGTACCACCTGTGCATCAAATGTGTACCAGATGGCCGTCGTGAAAACGGCTAACATGAATAAATAAAGCATTTGTCAGGACCTTACCAAAGCACAGATGTAAGGAATGTCGATAGATACTGCTATTTTTCCAGTTACTTTTTTCATTTCGATATACGATTGCACGCCTCACGCTATAGCAAAACTAATACAAAGAGAAAAGTTTTAAAAACATATGATGCTTTACGTAAGGCAAAGCTGTCGTCACCCACAACTTCCCACACGCTTCCCCACTGTCCATCTTAGATACCGAATGAATAGTGATAAAGATGTCAGCTTTACAGGTACCTCAGTTAGATGATGATGCACCGTCTTTACTGAGTTTCACCAGATAGAGCGGCCTTGCCAGTCACATTTTAGGACGCCGATGCACCGTGTACTTGAAAGATGTCGATTGTCTGGGAACAAAATAAATGCGTGAATTAATTCGCCTATTGTAGCGGTTATCGTGGCTCGGGTCGGGGGCGGCACGTAGTAGCGGAATTCGAGAAAAAAAAACGTCTATAATCATAATGATATTGATTGGGTCATTTTTCTTCATGACCTGAGATGACCTCAGGGACATTGAGGGGTCACAGGTACAATTTGCCGATACCCGTATTTTTCTTCCATTTAGTATGAGCGTTTGTCTATGATCGTGATCAAAAAGAGGTGTATTTTCATGTTTTGTCAATTTTTATTGTCAGATATCTTAAAAGTATCTTTATCCTTTTATTCCACTACATATCACAACGCATGATAACAAAAGTGGGCCGATCCTGGCTGTAGTGCAATGCCAGGCCAACCCGCGGCAGGGCTGGAGCAAGCTCCAAAAACCCCGCCAAAGTCCAAAAATCAGTTTAATATTCTGGTCCCCATGTAGGGGACGTATCAGATATTAAGCTGATAAGAACAGATTTTTTAGCGTATAGAGCATGTTTTAGCGGCGTGCTTTGTAAAAGAAAGGTAGCCAACCAAAAGCATGTCTATCCCGACCAATGAGCCGCGATCATGTGCAAATACCGGGGGAATGCCCCACAGATACTACACTTTGATCTTAGCCAAAAGGCCGAGAAGCGATACTTAAGCACAACACTTTAAGATACTTATGCAGTTAAGGGATAACTATTAGTACTAGTAACGATGCAGAGCTATAACGTGAGCGCTAGTGGCCACGGCGAGTGATAAGAGTGGTCCATTATGTTACATTCAAAGTATACGCAGTTTCAGTTTATCCTCACCATGGTAAGTATCTGTAAGCACAAAAGATCGCTGTAGTATATTAACGTAAAGCAAGAATGAAATACGTAACGAAAGAGTTCAAATAAGCGCCAAAAGAACACATCAGCCTCGACCGGCCGCACCGCGCGCACACAGGCACGGCATGATGGAAAGTTCCCAACACAGGATCACGATACCACACTTTTCTCCCCCCTTAAACAAAGCGATCCGGCGCACGTACGACACGTCCACTACGCGTTCGATACGGCGAAGCCGGCTCCGAAGATGACGCCGACTCGTCACCCGCACGCTCGGTCGTCGTCGTCCCGGTTTCCGCCTGGTGATCTCCTCCAGCACGATGAACAGCACCATCGCCAGCGTCGCGAGGTAGGCTAGGCGCTGCGGCTGCTCCGGCGACGGACGACTGCTCCGACGTCACGTCACCAGTGGCAGCGCTGGCAGCGGCGTCGACTGCGATTGGCGCTCGCCGTCGCAGCCCGACGGTCGACGACGCAGCAGAGTCTGTGACTGGCTGACAGGGCAGGTCCACCTCGGCCTCCGGTACTCCAGTGCACTCAGGAGACGGTGCAGACCTGGGAAGATCGGGTGGTGAGCAGCGAGACAGGCGCTCCGCGTGGACACGCACTCCACCCTCCAGCTCATACGAAGCAGGTCCACGACGAGCAGTTACACGACACGGTGACGAGAAACGCGGGCGTCCTTTACGTGGCCGCGGCATCACCCGATACCGGACCCAGTCTCCCACCTGGATGGTCGGTGCACAGACCCGCTTCCTGTTGTCGAAGTGTCGCTTCATCTGGCGCTGCTTTCGGCTGACCCGTTGTCGCAAGGCGGCGTCTCCGGTGCTGCCACCTTCCGGTGCGACTGCGCTGTCCAGGTCCGTCCGCATCTGCCGGCCGTGGAGCAGCTCGGACGGGCTCCGGCCGGTCGTTCCGTGCGGCGTCGCTCGGTACGTGCGGAGGTAGGACTGCAGGTACTGTCGGCGGTCCACCGACTGCTGGTCCGCCATCTGGAGAGCAGATTTGATGTCACGATTCAAACGCTCTACAGCACCACTACCTGCAGGGTGATACGGTGACACTCTGACATGCTTGACACCATGCTTCTTCAGAAACTGTCCAAACTTCACAGATGTGAAGTGAGTACCGTTATCAGTGACAACCTCCCTTGGCCATCCCTCCCGTGACGTCACAGTCAGCAGAAAGTCAATGACAGCATCACTTGACGGTTCACGGACAAACGCCATCTCTGGCCATTTCGAGTAATAGTCTACGAGGACTATCGCATACCTTTGATTTGGTGGTCCTGTCATCGGGCCGATGAAGTCAAGTCCCACCTTATCCCAGGCTGCAGCTGGCAGGGGAACAGGACTGAGTGGTGCGAACCTCGTCTTCGCCGTCTTGTCGGCCACGATGCAGGCTGGGCACTCCTTGATGGTCGTCTCCACCGCTGCGTCCATTCCGGGCCACCAGAACAGCGCTCGAAGCCGCTGTTTGGTCCGGACGATACCCTGGTGGGATTCATGTGCCAGCGTCAGCAACCGAGGTCTGAGCACAGTGGGAACCACGATCCGTTCACCACGCAAAATCAGCTCACCGTCGATAGCTAGCTCCTGCTTACAGCGGAAATACGGCCTGAGGACGTCATCAACATCACTGAAGCGACGGGGCCACTCCCGAGGGATCTGGTCCATCAGGGCCCTTACCTCAGCGTCTTCCCGTCCCGCTACCGCTAGCTCCTCACGGCTGACGGCTGACGTCTCGTCGGCGAGGCAGGCCACCAGCTCGGACTCGTCATCCTCGACCTCTTGCTCCGGTCCCGGCAGTCTGGAGAGGCCGTCAGACGGGTTCAGCTGGCCCTTGACGTGTTCCACTGCAAACGAGTAGTTCATCAGGCGCACCGCCCAGCGAGACATCCTCATGCCGGCACGACCAACACCCCTGACAGTCAACAGCGATTTCAAGGCAGCATGATCGGTACGTAGCACAAACTCTTGACCCCACAGATATTTGTGCCATTTTTCACAGGCCCAGACGCACGCTAACCCCTCACGCTCTGTGACACTGTACCTCCGTTGTGCAGCGTTGAGCGTGGACGAAGCGAAGGCGACGACTCTCTCGCCCTCAGGATGTACCTGGCTCAAGACGGCTCCCAAGCCGACATCACTGGCGTCCGTCGTGACAACGGTCGGCAGGCTGGGGTCGAACATCGACAGGGCGTCAGAGTCGAGGATCGCCTGCCGGACGTCGTTGAACGCCGCATCCATCTCTGGAGTCCAGGCGAACTCTGGAGCATCCTTCCTCAGCTGGCGTCTGAGAGACTCGACGCGGGTACTGTAACCTGGAACAAACTTACAGTAGAAGCCCAGGGAACCCAGCACAGCCTGCAGCTCCTTCTTCGACTTCGGCACCGCCAGGCTACGCAAGCCCTGGACGCGCTCAGACGACACGGAGATCCTGCCGTCAGTCACGGTGAAACCCAGGAAGTCCACCGACGTCACTCCGATCTTGCACTTCTGACGGTTCAGCGTGATGTTGTGGTCCTCCAGTCGCCGAAGAACCTGTTGGAGGTGGTCATCGTGCTCTTGCCGGCTGCACCCAGTGACGATCACATCGTCGAGGTACACATGCACCCCTGGCACACCGGTCAGCACACACTCCATCAGCTTCTGGAAGCATTGCGGCATGCTCTTCAACCCAAAGCAGCATCTTCGATACCTCCAGGTCTGGCCGTCGTGGATGAACGCCGTCAGGTCCCTGGACGACTCGTGGAGCTCCAACTGGTGGTACGCCGACTTCATGTCTAGAGTCGACATGCACTTCGCACCACGCAGCTTCTCCAGCATCTCCTGCATGTCAGGAATTGGATGACCATTTGAGATGACAGCTCTGTTCACCTCAGACAAGTCGAGGCAAATCCGTAGACCTTTACCTCCCCTTTTACGGATGGCTACGATCGGTGAGAGCCATGGAGATGCAGCACGATCCACTCGCTCAATGATACCCTGCCGCTCCAAGTCCTCCAGATGGGCACCTACCTCATCTCTCAGAGCGTACGGCATTGTCCTCAGCGGCAGCTGCACGGGGACGGCGTCAGGTCGAAGACGTACCTTGTGCACGTACCCTCTGATCGCTGGCAGCACCTGACTGCTCACCTGACAGACCACGTTGCCGTGACGCACGGTCAGTGCCAGCTGCTGCTGCAGGTCCCTGCCCATGAGTGGCAGCTGTCCCACCGCGACGTAGATGTCTGCGAGCACCTCTCCAGAGTCAGGTCCACGGACGGTCACCGTCATCTTCCCCAGGACGTTGATGCCGCTGCCGTTCCACTGAGACAGCGGACCAGCTGGCCGCAGCTGAACGCTGCTGAAGTTCTGGTGGTAGAGCCTCGCTGGAATGATGCTTACCGCAGAACCGGTGTCGACTAGCATCCTCACTGGGTGTCTGTTGATGGTCACGGTGTAGTACGGACATGGCACCTCACGAACAGCATTGACATCTTGGGCAGACACTGACAGAATTTGCACAGCATCGACACTCTTACTCTGGTTGGGACAACAGTTGCTGAAGTGGCCCAGAGACCCACACTTCCAACACTTCTGAGACTTGGCTCGACAGACTTTATCCTTAGCCCAGTGGCCCTTCATACCACACGCCCGACATGTCCCAGACTTCCCACCTGCAAGCTGTTTCTGTGGTGTCCTCCGCGCTGAGGCGCTGTTCCGGCGTCCGGCGAACGCGACCTCCACTGGTGCTGGTGACTGAGAGCTCACGGTGCCCTGCAGCAAGGCCTTCCGCTGCAGACCACGATCGTGCGCGGCGGCCAGTTCCTCCAGTTGGGAGAGGGTCAGTCGGTCAGTCATGATCAGTTTGTCACGTAACGGATCAGACATGCATCCTTCAATGAAAGCATCGCGCAGCATTTCATCAGTCAGTTCCCCAAAATTACATTTTGCGACTGCCTCCCTCAGGTTTGCCAGAAAGATGACATTGGACTCTCCATGACGCTGCTTAATCTGTCGAAACTGCAAACGTGCCGAACGAACATCAGCGTCACTGGCAAACAGTTTCTTGAGAACGCTTACGGCCTTATCAAAACGTAGGTGCGTTCCGGAATGATCATCAGACACGCTACCTTCGCTCTTAAGGTCAGCATCGTCAACTGAGACTGCAGCGCGGTACAGACGACGTGCCTCTGCACCGACAGATGTCAACACCTATCCGTGCTTCTATCCTCAGGATACTGAAATCCTTCTCCTCCACGCCGCAACCCCCCTCCGGGCTGGACAGGCAACTTTATCTCATGCGGGCTGCTCCCTTGGAGCGGCACCGCTGCTCCCGAGGGAGCGCACCCCGTAGCCGGGTGCAGTGAGTGCCTTGGGGCTGGGTGGCCTGTCCTCTGGACGGGCTCAGCCCCGGCGATTCACTAGGGTGCCTGCCCAGACCAATGTCTCCCCCTAATTCCTATCATCCTTCCGGCTCTGCAATGGTCTTGTCGACCGAAAGGGCCTAACCCAACAAAAAAAAAAAAAAAAAAAAAAAAACAGATGTCAACAGAAACGCCGTCCTGCGGAGGTCAGACCAATCAGACCACCCGCTGGCCTCACCGTACATGATGAAGTCCTCGAACCACGCCTGCCAGTTACCAGGACGCTGTCCCGGCTTGGAGAGGAACTCCGGCGGAGCTGGTGCCTGATACATCTTGATATCTTGAGCGCTATTAACTTAATTCTTGATCCTTGTCGCCAATGTAGTATATTAACGTAAAGCAAGAATGAAATACGTAACGAAAGAGTTCAAATAAGCGCCAAAAGAACACATCAGCCTCGACCGGCCGCACCGCGCGCACACAGGCACGGCATGATGGAAAGTTCCCAACACAGGATCACGATACCACAATCGCCAAACTCGAAATAATTTCGAATTAGTGGCTCTCGACCGTGCGTTTGTACACACGCAAATGGAGACGGCGGCGCCGCGCCGACAGTTATCAGTCGTGCGACATCAGATGGCAGCACAGTCGAACACCACGACGTATGGCAGCGCTCTACCCCCCCCCCCCCCCCAGCTCTACCCCCCCCCCCCTAGCTGCATGCAGACAAAAGCATGCATCGCAAAAGTACGTATTGCACATGTACGTCAGCAAAAGTACTGATTAATTATGTACGTAACGAATAAGGCACGTATCGACAAAAATGTATCTTAATAGTAGTTAATGGCCATTTTCACGACGGTCTATCCGGCGAATGCACCTGATGTGATCAAATCTGCACGTACTTTCGTTTACAGCAAATAGCTTCATTTTATGAATTTATTAGTGTTTTAATCGATGATGCTCTCTGAAAATATGACAAAGCAGGCATATAAGAAATTAGTGCATATAAGCTAGTAGTGCTAGCTGATAGCTGCAAAGAGGACACACTGAACCTGAATTGACTAATTCTGCACTTTATCTGTACCACCTGTGCATCAAATGTGTACCAGATGGCCGTCGTGAAAACGGCTAACATGAATAAATAAAGCATTTGTCAGGACCTTACCAAAGCACAGATGTAAGGAATGTCGATAGATACTGCTATTTTTCCAGTTACTTTTTTCATTTCGATATACGATTGCACGCCTCACGCTATAGCAAAACTAATACAAAGAGAAAAGTTTTAAAAACATATGATGCTTTACGTAAGGCAAAGCTGTCGTCACCCACAACTTCCCACACGCTTCCCCACTGTCCATCTTAGATACCGAATGAATAGTGATAAAGATGTCAGCTTTACAGGTACCTCAGTTAGATGATGATGCACCGTCTTTACTGAGTTTCACCAGATAGAGCGGCCTTGCCAGTCACATTTTAGGACGCCGATGCACCGTGTACTTGAAAGATGTCGATTGTCTGGGAACAAAATAAATGCGTGAATTAATTCGCCTATTGTAGCGGTTATCGTGGCTCGGGTCGGGGGCGGCACGTAGTAGCGGAATTCGAGAAAAAAAAAACGTCTATAATCATAATGATATTGATTGGGTCATTTTTCTTCATGACCTGAGATGACCTCAGGGACATTGAGGGGTCACAGGTACAATTTGCCGATACCCGTATTTTTCTTCCATTTAGTATGAGCGTTTGTCTATGATCGTGATCAAAAAGAGGTGTATTTTCATGTTTTGTCAATTTTTATTGTCAGATATCTTAAAAGTATCTTTATCCTTTTATTCCACTACATATCACAACGCATGATAACAAAAGTGGGCCGATCCTGGCTGTAGTGCAATGCCAGGCCAACCCGCGGCAGGGCTGGAGCAAGCTCCAAAAACCCCGCCAAAGTCCAAAAATCAGTTTAATATTCTGGTCCCCATGTAGGGGACGTATCAGATATTAAGCTGATAAGAACAGATTTTTTAGCGTATAGAGCATGTTTTAGCGGCGTGCTTTGTAAAAGAAAGGTAGCCAACCAAAAGCATGTCTATCCCGACCAATGAGCCGCGATCATGTGCAAATACCGGGGGAATGCCCCACAGATACTACACTTTGATCTTAGCCAAAAGGCCGAGAAGCGATACTTAAGCACAACACTTTAAGATACTTATGCAGTTAAGGGATAACTATTAGTACTAGTAACGATGCAGAGCTATAACGTGAGCGCTAGTGGCCACGGCGAGTGATAAGAGTGGTCCATTATGTTACATTCAAAGTATACGCAGTTTCAGTTTATCCTCACCATGGTAAGTATCTGTAAGCACAAAAGATCGCCAAACTCGAAATAATTTCGAATTAGTGGCTCTCGACCGTGCGTTTGTACACACGCAAATGGAGACGGCGGCGCCGCGCCGACAGTTATCAGTCGTGCGACATCAGATGGCAGCACAGTCGAACACCACGACGTATGGCAGCGCTCTACCCCCCCCCCCCCCAGCTCTACCCCCCCCCCCTAGCTGCATGCAGACAAAAGCATGCATCGCAAAAGTACGTATTGCACATGTACGTCAGCAAAAGTACTGATTAATCATGTACGTAACGAATAAGGCACGTATCGACAAAAATGTATCTTAATAGTAGTTAATGGCCATTTTCACGACGGTCTATCCGGCGAATGCACCTGATGTGATCAAATCTGCACGTACTTTCGTTTACAGCAAATAGCTTCATTTTATGAATTTATTAGTGTTTTAATCGATGATGCTCTCTGAAAATATGACAAAGCAGGCATATAAGAAATTAGTGCATATAAGCTAGTAGTGCTAGCTGATAGCTGCAAAGAGGACACACTGAACCTGAATTGACTAATTCTGCACTTTATCTGTACCACCTGTGCATCAAATGTGTACCAGATGGCCGTCGTGAAAACGGCTAACATGAATAAATAAAGCATTTGTCAGGACCTTACCAAAGCACAGATGTAAGGAATGTCGATAGATACTGCTATTTTTCCAGTTACTTTTTTCATTTCGATATACGATTGCACGCCTCACGCTATAGCAAAACTAATACAAAGAGAAAAGTTTTAAAAACATATGATGCTTTACGTAAGGCAAAGCTGTCGTCACCCACAACTTCCCACACGCTTCCCCACTGTCCATCTTAGATACCGAATGAATAGTGATAAAGATGTCAGCTTTACAGGTACCTCAGTTAGATGATGATGCACCGTCTTTACTGAGTTTCACCAGATAGAGCGGCCTTGCCAGTCACATTTTAGGACGCCGATGCACCGTGTACTTGAAAGATGTCGATTGTCTGGGAACAAAATAAATGCGTGAATTAATTCGCCTATTGTAGCGGTTATCGTGGCTCGGGTCGGGGGCGGCACGTAGTAGCGGAATTCGAGAAAAAAAAAAACGTCTATAATCATAATGATATTGATTGGGTCATTTTTCTTCATGACCTGAGATGACCTCAGGGACATTGAGGGGTCACAGGTACAATTTGCCGATACCCGTATTTTTCTTCCATTTAGTATGAGCGTTTGTCTATGATCGTGATCAAAAAGAGGTGTATTTTCATGTTTTGTCAATTTTTATTGTCAGATATCTTAAAAGTATCTTTATCCTTTTATTCCACTACATATCACAACGCATGATAACAAAAGTGGGCCGATCCTGGCTGTAGTGCAATGCCAGGCCAACCCGCGGCAGGGCTGGAGCAAGCTCCAAAAACCCCGCCAAAGTCCAAAAATCAGTTTAATATTCTGGTCCCCATGTAGGGGACGTATCAGATATTAAGCTGATAAGAACAGATTTTTTAGCGTATAGAGCATGTTTTAGCGGCGTGCTTTGTAAGAGAAAGGTAGCCAACCAAAAGCATGTCTATCCCGACCAATGAGCCGCGATCATGTGCAAATACCGGGGGAATGCCCCACAGATACTACACTTTGATCTTAGCCAAAAGGCCGAGAAGCGATACTTAAGCACAACACTTTAAGATACTTATGCAGTTAAGGGATAACTATTAGTACTAGTAACGATGCAGAGCTATAACGTGAGCGCTAGTGGCCACGGCGAGTGATAAGAGTGGTCCATTATGTTACATTCAAAGTATACGCAGTTTCAGTTTATCCTCACCATGGTAAGTATCTGTAAGCACAAAAGATCGCCAAACTCGAAATAATTTCGAATTAGTGGCTCTCGACCGTGCGTTTGTACACACGCAAATGGAGACGGCGGCGCCGCGCCGACAGTTATCAGTCGTGCGACATCAGATGGCAGCACAGTCGAACACCACGACGTATGGCAGCGCTCTACCCCCCCCCCCAGCTCTACCCCCCCCCTAGCTGCATGCAGACAAAAGCATGCATCGCAAAAGTACGTATTGCACATGTACGTCAGCAAAAGTACTGATTAATCATGTACGTAACGAATAAGGCACGTATCGACAAAAATGTATCTTAATAGTAGTTAATGGCCATTTTCACGACGGTCTATCCGGCGAATGCACCTGATGTGATCAAATCTGCACGTACTTTCGTTTACAGCAAATAGCTTCATTTTATGAATTTATTAGTGTTTTAATCGATGATGCTCTCTGAAAATATGACAAAGCAGGCATATAAGAAATTAGTGCATATAAGCTAGTAGTGCTAGCTGATAGCTGCAAAGAGGACACACTGAACCTGAATTGACTAATTCTGCACTTTATCTGTACCACCTGTGCATCAAATGTGTACCAGATGGCCGTCGTGAAAACGGCTAACATGAATAAATAAAGCATTTGTCAGGACCTTACCAAAGCACAGATGTAAGGAATGTCGATAGATACTGCTATTTTTCCAGTTACTTTTTTCATTTCGATATACGATTGCACGCCTCACGCTATAGCAAAACTAATACAAAGAGAAAAGTTTTAAAAACATATGATGCTTTACGTAAGGCAAAGCTGTCGTCACCCACAACTTCCCACACGCTTCCCCACTGTCCATCTTAGATACCGAATGAATAGTGATAAAGATGTCAGCTTTACAGGTACCTCAGTTAGATGATGATGCACCGTCTTTACTGAGTTTCACCAGATAGAGCGGCCTTGCCAGTCACATTTTAGGACGCCGATGCACCGTGTACTTGAAAGATGTCGATTGTCTGGGAACAAAATAAATGCGTGAATTAATTCGCCTATTGTAGCGGTTATCGTGGCTCGGGTCGGGGGCGGCACGTAGTAGCGGAATTCGAGAAAAAAAAAAACGTCTATAATCATAATGATATTGATTGGGTCATTTTTCTTCATGACCTGAGATGACCTCAGGGACATTGAGGGGTCACAGGTACAATTTGCCGATACCCGTATTTTTCTTCCATTTAGTATGAGCGTTTGTCTATGATCGTGATCAAAAAGAGGTGTATTTTCATGTTTTGTCAATTTTTATTGTCAGATATCTTAAAAGTATCTTTATCCTTTTATTCCACTACATATCACAACGCATGATAACAAAAGTGGGCCGATCCTGGCTGTAGTGCAATGCCAGGCCAACCCGCGGCAGGGCTGGAGCAAGCTCCAAAAACCCCGCCAAAGTCCAAAAATCAGTTTAATATTCTGGTCCCCATGTAGGGGACGTATCAGATATTAAGCTGATAAGAACAGATTTTATTCAAAAAAACACATGTTTCAAAACACTTCATCAGAAAGGAGATGATTACAGTGTTGCCCGTAGTGGGGCACGCTCAAGCACGACATAAGGCGAGTCTCCAGCTGTGATTGGAGACTCCAGCCTTCGGAACGTAACGAGATATGGCACATTGGGTATATACACACTAGAAAAAAAAATAAAGAGAACAAAACAAAACAAACTATAATACAAAACAAAATACCCATAGGCCGAAAGACATTGTTACACTTTGGCACTTGGAACATTTATATACAGGCGAAGGTACTTTAGAAAACACAGCACAGGTCTTGAATGGCGTCACATACACACATACACACATAAACACTAATGCGGGCCTCGCAGGGCCCAGCGACCCAACGGCCACGCAGGGCCGTGCCGCGCCCGCCCAGGTGACGGGGAGGGGAGGGGAGGGAGGGAGTCGGGGAGGGGGAGGGGCGGTGTCGGCTGCCCGGCCGGTCGGTGAGTAGGGGCGGGGCGCCGCCGGCCGCCAGAAGTGGGCGGCGCCTACTGATACTGGCGGTGGCCCGTGATATGCTCGATGTACACATCACGGGACCACCGCAGCGTGTCGGACACCATCAGGCGGCGCATGAGACGGGCGTAGGCACGGCTGACGCGGAGCCGGCGCAGCACCGCCTCGTTGCCCCGCCACCACGTGCCCAGCGGGCCAACCACTAGAGCAACGACGCTGGCCTCCTTACCCGCTGCTCGCAGCTCCGCGACAAGGGGCGCGTACTTGCGCACCTTGGCGTCGCTGGCGGCTTGCAGGGCCTCGGGGCCGTTCTCGAAGGCCACCGTGACGTCGGCGAGCACGACGGTGGCGCCGCCGTCACGAGTGACCACCAGGTCGGGGCGCAGCGTGGACTGCACGCCCGGCACCTGTCGGTTTACTCGGACGTCGACTCCGTCCCGCCGGACCGCGTTCGCCAGGCGAGCCAGGAGAGCGTCGTGGCGCCGCTGGTAGGCCACGCTGTGCCGCTGCATGCAGTGACACAGCACGTGGGGCAGGGTCTCGCTGGCGTGTCCACAGCGCCGGCAGCGCTGGTCCCCCGGCGCAGCGCCGTGGCGGGCCCCGTTCAGAGGCACCAGCCCCAGGCGCGCTCGGTGGACAAAGCGCCACTCGGCGAATCGGGTGTAGTCGCCACTGTACATATAGTGGCTGCTGATGCGCTGGTCGGCCACACAGCGCATCACCTTGCCCTGATGGGGCTTGGTGTGCAGGCGGGCCGCGGCGGCGCGGCGGACGGCGTCCCGGAGCAGCGCGGCCGCCTTGCCGCGCGGCAGCGGCTCGCCGTCCAGCGTCAGAGACAGCTGGCCGTCGGCCGCCTGCCAGCGTATCCCGACCAGCTTGGCCAGCGCTTTGGTGGCGACACGCGCCCGGCTGAACCGGGTCGCGACGTCACCGCCGTCGCGCATGGCCTCGCCGTTCAGGTAGCCGGCGACCTGCGCTGCCGTGGGAGGGGCGGAGAGGCGGCGGCGCACGCACTCTGTCAGCTGGTCCTCGGCAGTCGTCCTCACAGCCTCGTCCGGAGAGGTGAGCAGCTGCCAGGTGGAAGCCACCAGCAGCATGTCCGCCTCCACGGCCAGCTCCGTAAGGCCGACACAGCCCTGCGCCACGCCAGAGTACAAGTACTCGGCGCTGGCACGGGAGGGCAGGTTCAGGATGCCCTTCACCCGCCACCGAATTGCAGCGTCCAGACTGCGCAGCGCCGTCTTTGGAAGGAGGCCGAGCCGGAGGCAGTGCGTCAGCCGCGGCATGACGCAGGAGCGGAGGGCGTCCAGCTTCTGCCACGGGGCGAGAGCGCTGTCCGTCACCCGCTCAGCGGCACGCCGCGCGTCGTCCAGCACCTCGGTCGGCGGACAGGAGAGGCGGGAGTGGCCGACGGGACGGCCCAGGTACCGGTACGAGCCCCCCTCCCCCACCACTGGCAGCGGCTGGCCGCACAGCTGAGCGGGGGGCGGGGCCGGGCCGATCGACAGCAGGCCGGACTTGCGCGGGTTAGGATGGAGGCCGCACCAGGCGCACACATCCTCCAGCGCAGTCAGCGCGCTCTCCAGGGCCGGGTGGTCTCGGCAGAGCAGCGCCACGTCGTCGGCAAAGGCGAGCGCCTCGACGCCGTCAATCCCGTTCAGGGCGCGTACAAGCGGCTCCATGGCAAGGGCGAACAGGACGCCGCTCAGCGGACAGCCCTGACGCACGCCTCGCACGACTGGTGCCGGCTCGGACACGCCCTGTGCCGTGGCGTAGACGGTAGTGGTGCCGTCATAAATACTCTGCAGGGCGAGCAGCACCTCAGGCTCGAGGCCCAGGCGCGCCAGCACGTCCCACAGGTAACTATGCGACAGGCTGCCGAATGCGTTTGTCAGGTCGACAAAGCAAACGTGCAGCTCACCGCCGGCCGCTCGCCGAGAGGCAGTCAGTGCACTCTGGAGTATGAAGTTGTGCTCCAATACTCCGTCATAGTGCCGGAAGCCTTTCTGCCCTGGGGACAGGAGGTCTTCCCCTTCCGCCCAACGGGAGAGCCGGTCGGCCCACAGACCGGCGTACACTTTGGCGATCGTGCTGATCAGGGCGATGGGTCGCCAGCACGACGGGTCGTCGGCGTCGCCCCCCTTGTGGATGAGCACCGTGCTGCTCTTGCCCCACTCGCCCGGCAGCCGTCGGTGGCTCTTGCACACGTTGTATGCCAGAGTCAGCAGGCGGGCGCCGGGGTCGAGGGCACGCCACGCCACATAGCGCAGCCCGTCAGGGCCGGGCGCCGTGTTGGCGGCGGAGCGCAGGCGCTGCCACACCTCGTCCTCAGTGAAGGGCCGGGTCAGCCCGTCGCATTGACTGGCTTCCCCGAGCTCCGGTACACAGGGCGGGCGGGCGTCCCAGTCCACGGGAGGGTCGGCGGTGGGAGACGGAGAGAAATGAGAGCGAATAGCGGCGGGGTCCAGCGAGCACCGCGGGCCGTCCTCAGCCAGCACCTCCCTCATAGCACGGGCTCGGTTGGTGCGGTAGAGGCGCTGCAGCCGGCTTGCCTCGGCCGGGTCGTACTGCGGTGGGCGGTACTGGCGGCGTCGGTCAGCCGGCGGCGGCGGCGGCGGCGCGGCGCCCTCCGCCGGGGGAGCCGGGACGGGGTTGGGTCCGGGGGGTGGGGCCGGCGCAGCGGCCGGGCGGCCGGCCGGGTCGGGCCGTCGGGGCGGGTCGCGGCGGAGGCGCTGCCGGTCAGGCGGCGGCTGGCGGCGGCGGCGGTCCGTCTCCTCCGCGCGCTTAGCGTGGTAGGCTTCGTTCCGCCGGCTCGCCTCGGCCACCATCGCGGTCAGCACCTCCTCGCAAGCCGCCCACTCGGCGTCGGCAGCTAGTAGGTGCTCCAATCGAGGGAGGAAGAGCCTCTGGAGCTCGGTAAGCTCGGGCTCCTGGGCCTGGGGTTGGGCTCGGGCAGACGCGGCGCCTCCCCGGCCGCGACCACGGCCACGGCCAGCACGGGAGCGCGAGGCCGGGGCCGCCGCCTCGGCCGGGGGAGCGCCGGCCGGCGGGGTGGGCGGGGGAGCATCGGGTCGCGGTTTGGGCTGGGGCGGGGGCGTCACCTCTTGGGGCGGGTCGCGGCGGTCGCTTACCGTGGCACTCGCGTTGTTCCGCACTACGGCACATCGCTGGCCGCCACCTCGTCCTCCCCGCCCGCGCCGTCCGCCGCGCCGTCGCGAGGCGGGCGCGGCTTCAGTCTGTCCAGTTGATGGAGGCGGCGGGCGCCGCGCCGGCAGGTCCCGTTCCGGCGGCGACCGCCGCGCGTCTGGCGGCGCTCTCTCCGGCGGCCGGCGAGAGGGCGGCGAGTCCCGTTCCGGTGGCGGCGGCGGCGGCTGGCGCGTCACTGGCGGGCGCCGCGGCGGCGGCGCTGTCCCAGGGAGCAGCGCGGGCGGAGCCGCCCGCGCGGGGCCGGCGTCCGCGAGTGGCGGAGCGGCCTCAGGCACCACGTGGCCCGAGCGGCGGCGCTCCGCTCGGCGCCTGGCTCGGTACCGGCGGCGGCGCGCCGCCCGGCCCGGAGACGCGGCCGGCCCGCCGCCAACAGTTGATGTCGAGTCCGACGAGCTGGAGCTAGGCGGCAGGTACAGCGTGGGCGCTGGGGACGGCGAGTCGGGCGATGAGTCCGAGCTGTCGGCCGACGGCTCCCTCCTCGCGCCGACGCCGGGGCCCCGCAGCCAGAACCACGATGACGTCAGGTTGGGCGAGCGGCGGCCCCGGCGCGGTGTCGTAATCGACGCGCCGCCGACGGAGTTACCGCCGGGGCGATGGCGCGGGTCCGGAGAGGCGGACGATAGGGGCCGCAGCCGCGAGGGCCAGGCCGGAGTCGTCGACTCAGCCGAGGGCGGCATCACTGGCGGCACGGGCGCGGCCGGACTCGGTTCCGGCGCGGGCGGCACCGACGCGGGCGACACTGTCACGGGCGGCACTGACGCGGGCGGCACTAACGCGGGCGGCACTGTCACGGGCGGTACTGGCACAGACGAGTCACTCGCGTTCAA
Organism: Amphibalanus amphitrite; assembly: GCF_019059575.1. NCBI lineage: Eukaryota > Metazoa > Arthropoda > Thecostraca > Balanomorpha > Balanidae > Amphibalanus > Amphibalanus amphitrite. Next base: position 1,368,039 of record NW_024881550.1, read on the forward strand.
CACTGTCACTTTTTCGCAGCACTGTCCAGCGCGCTCGGCACTACGCTGCAGAGTCCCAGTCGGCGGCGGCTCACCACCGTCGGCGGCGGGCCGTCGCTCGGAGGCAAGCCTCACCAGTAGCGACGGCGGCGATGAAGTGTCCGACGAGCCTGATGAGGGCGCCGGGAACACCAGCGGCGGCGACGTCGGCTCTTCCGGTGACGGCTGGGTCGGCGACCACCACCGCTCGGGCAGCGGCCCAGGCGACGGCGGCGGCGAGAGCCGATCCTCCTCGGGCGCCGGCGTCGGTGTCGGCCCCGGTGATGGCGTCGGTGTCGGCTCCGGCGGCGGCGGCGGCGTCGGCTCCGGCGGCGGCGATGGACGGCCCTGGCCAGGTGGCGGCGGCGGAGGGCTCAGAGACAGGTCCAGCTCCGGGCTTGTCGGTGTCGCCGGTCTTGCAGGGGCGCCGGCGGCGGGGGCCGTCTCGGCACGGAGCCGCGCCAGCGCAGCGGCCCAGTCGGTGGGCTGCGGCGGGGCGGGCGGCGGCCGGCGCGGGCAGCGGGCGCGGTGGTTGAGGAGGCCTCGGCGGGTCGTGTACCACTTCCGGCACCAGAGGCACTCCTGGCGAAACGCTGTCGCCGCGTCCGGGACCGGGCGGTTCAGAGGGCCGAGGGGGCATCTGTGGGCCGAGACCTTACGGGCAAGTCTGGCTCCACAGGCCGCACAACGCCACTCCGACCCGGTCACCGACGTTCCAGGGTGGAAGTCGGTCCGCAGGTGCCGTAGGAGGCTGTGCCGGACGGCGGTCTGCACCTGGTTGGCGTATGACCGAGGGCACCCCGCCACCGGGCAGTGCACGTGCAGCGGCAGCGGGCTGGGCAGCACGAGCAGCTGGCCCTCGAGCCACGGCTGCTGCAGAGCTGCCGGGCCCGGCGAGGGAGAAGAGGCGCCTGCTGCGGGCACCCGGCCAGACGAGGCCGGAGGTGACACCATCTCCGAGCAGGAGAGGTGGCGCCCAGCAGGGCAAGGAGAGGATTTGGCAAAGAAGGAATAAGCGAGACCTAGCCCTTACCCCGACATCCGCCTCTTCTGTCGCCGCACAATGTGGAGGGGAAGTTCCGTGAGCGGGCCAGAGTCGCCGGGGCAGGTACTAGGTCAAGGATGGGGCACGCTCTCGCCAATTAAGCTGATAAGAACAGATTTTTAGCGTAATAGATCATGTTTTAGCGGCGTGCTTTGTAAAAGAAAGGTAGCCAACCAAAAGCATGTCTATCCCGACCAGTGAGCCGCGATCATGTGCAAATACCGGGGGAATGCCCCACAGATACTACACTTTGATCTTAGCCAAAAGGCCGAGAAGCGATCAGATACTACACTTTGATCTTAGCCAAAAGGCCGAGAAGCGATACTTAAGCACAACACTTTAAGATACTTATGCAGTTAAGGGATAACTATTAGTACTAGTAACGATGCAGAGCTATAACGTGAGCGCTAGTGGCCACGGCGAGTGATAAGAGTGGTCCATTATGTTACATTCAAAGTATACGCAGTTTCAGTTTATCCTCACCATGGTAAGTATCTGTAAGCACAAAAGATCGCCAAACTCGAAATAATTTCGAATTAGTGGCTCTCGACCGTGCGTTTGTACACACGCAAATGGAGACGGCGGCGCCGCGCCGACAGTTATCAGTCGTGCGACATCAGATGGCAGCACAGTCGAACACCACGACGTATGGCAGCGCTCTACCCCCCCCCCCCCCCAGCTCTACCCCCCCCCCCCCCCTAGCTGCATGCAGACAAAAGCATGCATCGCAAAAGTACGTATTGCACATGTACGTCAGCAAAAGTACTGATTAATCATGTACGTAACGAATAAGGCACGTATCGACAAAAATGTATCTTAATAGTAGTTAATGGCCATTTTCACGACGGTCTATCCGGCGAATGCACCTGATGTGATCAAATCTGCACGTACTTTCGTTTACAGCAAATAGCTTCATTTTATGAATTTATTAGTGTTTTAATCGATGATGCTCTCTGAAAATATGACAAAGCAGGCATATAAGAAATTAGTGCATATAAGCTAGTAGTGCTAGCTGATAGCTGCAAAGAGGACACACTGAACCTGAATTGACTAATTCTGCACTTTATCTGTACCACCTGTGCATCAAATGTGTACCAGATGGCCGTCGTGAAAACGGCTAACATGAATAAATAAAGCATTTGTCAGGACCTTACCAAAGCACAGATGTAAGGAATGTCGATAGATACTGCTATTTTTCCAGTTACTTTTTTCATTTCGATATACGATTGCACGCCTCACGCTATAGCAAAACTAATACAAAGAGAAAAGTTTTAAAAACATATGATGCTTTACGTAAGGCAAAGCTGTCGTCACCCACAACTTCCCACACGCTTCCCCACTGTCCATCTTAGATACCGAATGAATAGTGATAAAGATGTCAGCTTTACAGGTACCTCAGTTAGATGATGATGCACCGTCTTTACTGAGTTTCACCAGATAGAGCGGCCTTGCCAGTCACATTTTAGGACGCCGATGCACCGTGTACTTGAAAGATGTCGATTGTCTGGGAACAAAATAAATGCGTGAATTAATTCGCCTATTGTAGCGGTTATCGTGGCTCGGGTCGGGGGCGGCACGTAGTAGCGGAATTCGAGAAAAAAAAAACGTCTATAATCATAATGATATTGATTGGGTCATTTTTCTTCATGACCTGAGATGACCTCAGGGACATTGAGGGGTCACAGGTACAATTTGCCGATACCCGTATTTTTCTTCCATTTAGTATGAGCGTTTGTCTATGATCGTGATCAAAAAGAGGTGTATTTTCATGTTTTGTCAATTTTTATTGTCAGATATCTTAAAAGTATCTTTATCCTTTTATTCCACTACATATCACAACGCATGATAACAAAAGTGGGCCGATCCTGGCTGTAGTGCAATGCCAGGCCAACCCGCGGCAGGGCTGGAGCAAGCTCCAAAAACCCCGCCAAAGTCCAAAAATCAGTTTAATATTCTGGTCCCCATGTAGGGGACGTATCAGATATTAAGCTGATAAGAACAGATACTACACTTTGATCTTAGCCAAAAGGCCGAGAAGCGATACTTAAGCACAACACTTTAAGATACTTATGCAGTTAAGGGATAACTATTAGTACTAGTAACGATGCAGAGCTATAACGTGAGCGCTAGTGGCCACGGCGAGTGATAAGAGTGGTCCATTATGTTACATTCAAAGTATACGCAGTTTCAGTTTATCCTCACCATGGTAAGTATCTGTAAGCACAAAAGATCGCCAAACTCGAAATAATTTCGAATTAGTGGCTCTCGACCGTGCGTTTGTACACACGCAAATGGAGACGGCGGCGCCGCGCCGACAGTTATCAGTCGTGCGACATCAGATGGCAGCACAGTCGAACACCACGACGTATGGCAGCGCTCTACCCCCCCCCCCCCAGCTCTACCCCCCCCCCTAGCTGCATGCAGACAAAAGCATGCATCGCAAAAGTACGTATTGCACATGTACGTCAGCAAAAGTACTGATTAATCATGTACGTAACGAATAAGGCACGTATCGACAAAAATGTATCTTAATAGTAGTTAATGGCCATTTTCACGACGGTCTATCCGGCGAATGCACCTGATGTGATCAAATCTGCACGTACTTTCGTTTACAGCAAATAGCTTCATTTTATGAATTTATTAGTGTTTTAATCGATGATGCTCTCTGAAAATATGACAAAGCAGGCATATAAGAAATTAGTGCATATAAGCTAGTAGTGCTAGCTGATAGCTGCAAAGAGGACACACTGAACCTGAATTGACTAATTCTGCACTTTATCTGTACCACCTGTGCATCAAATGTGTACCAGATGGCCGTCGTGAAAACGGCTAACATGAATAAATAAAGCATTTGTCAGGACCTTACCAAAGCACAGATGTAAGGAATGTCGATAGATACTGCTATTTTTCCAGTTACTTTTTTCATTTCGATATACGATTGCACGCCTCACGCTATAGCAAAACTAATACAAAGAGAAAAGTTTTAAAAGCATATGATGCTTTACGTAAGGCAAAGCTGTCGTCACCCACAACTTCCCACACGCTTCCCCACTGTCCATCTTAGATACCGAATGAATAGTGATAAAGATGTCAGCTTTACAGGTACCTCAGTTAGATGATGATGCACCGTCTTTACTGAGTTTCACCAGATAGAGCGGCCTTGCCAGTCACATTTTAGGACGCCGATGCACCGTGTACTTGAAAGATGTCGATTGTCTGGGAACAAAATAAATGCGTGAATTAATTCGCCTATTGTAGCGGTTATCGTGGCTCGGGTCGGGGGCGGCACGTAGTAGCGGAATTCGAGAAAAAAAAACGTCTATAATCATAATGATATTGATTGGGTCATTTTTCTTCATGACCTGAGATGACCTCAGGGACATTGAGGGGTCACAGGTACAATTTGCCGATACCCGTATTTTTCTTCCATTTAGTATGAGCGTTTGTCTATGATCGTGATCAAAAAGAGGTGTATTTTCATGTTTTGTCAATTTTTATTGTCAGATATCTTAAAAGTATCTTTATCCTTTTATTCCACTACATATCACAACGCATGATAACAAAAGTGGGCCGATCCTGGCTGTAGTGCAATGCCAGGCCAACCCGCGGCAGGGCTGGAGCAAGCTCCAAAAACCCCGCCAAAGTCCAAAAATCAGTTTAATATTCTGGTCCCCATGTAGGGGACGTATCAGATATTAAGCTGATAAGAACAGATTTTTTAGCGTATAGAGCATGTTTTAGCGGAGTGCTTTGTAAAAGAAAGGTAGCCAACCAAAAGCATGTCTATCCCGACCAATGAGCCGCGATCATGTGCAAATACCGGGGGAATGCCCCACAGATACTACACTTTGATCTTAGCCAAAAGGCCGAGAAGCGATACTTAAGCACAACACTTTAAGATACTTATGCAGTTAAGGGATAACTATTAGTACTAGTAACGATGCAGAGCTATAACGTGAGCGCTAGTGGCCACGGCGAGTGATAAGAGTGGTCCATTATGTTACATTCAAAGTATACGCAGTTTCAGTTTATCCTCACCATGGTAAGTATCTGTAAGCACAAAAGATCGCCAAACTCGAAATAATTTCGAATTAGTGGCTCTCGACCGTGCGTTTGTACACACGCAAATGGAGACGGCGGCGCCGCGCCGACAGTTATCAGTCGTGCGACATCAGATGGCAGCACAGTCGAACACCACGACGTATGGCAGCGCTCTACCCCCCCCCCCCTAGCTCTACCCCCCCCCCCCCCTAGCTGCATGCAGACAAAAGCATGCATCGCAAAAGTACGTATTGCACATGTACGTCAGCAAAAGTACTGATTAATCATGTACGTAACGAATAAGGCACGTATCGACAAAAATGTATCTTAATAGTAGTTAATGGCCATTTTCACGACGGTCTATCCGGCGACGGGCGAATGCACCTGATGTGATCAAATCTGCACGTACTTTCGTTTACAGCAAATAGCTCCATTTTATGAATTTATTAGTGTTTTAATCGATGATGCTCTCTGAAAATATGACAAAGCAGGCATATAAGAAATTAGTGCATATAAGCTAGTAGTGCTAGCTGATAGCTGCAAAGAGGACACACTGAACCTGAATTGACTAATTCTGCACTTTATCTGTACCACCTGTGCATCAAATGTGTACCAGATGGCCGTCGTGAAAACGGCTAACATGAATAAATAAAGCATTTGTCAGGACCTTACCAAAGCACAGATGTAAGGAATGTCGATAGATACTGCTATTTTTCCAGTTACTTTTTTCATTTCGATATACGATTGCACGCCTCACGCTATAGCAAAACTAATACAAAGAGAAAAGTTTTAAAAACATATGATGCTTTACGTAAGGCAAAGCTGTCGTCACCCACAACTTCCCACACGCTTCCCCACTGTCCATCTTAGATACCGAATGAATAGTGATAAAGATGTCAGCTTTACAGGTACCTCAGTTAGATGATGATGCACCGTCTTTACTGAGTTTCACCAGATAGAGCGGCCTTGCCAGTCACATTTTAGGACGCCGATGCACCGTGTACTTGAAAGATGTCGATTGTCTGGGAACAAAATAAATGCGTGAATTAATTCGCCTATTGTAGCGGTTATCGTGGCTCGGGTCGGGGGCGGCACGTAGTAGCGGAATTCGAGAAAAAAAAACGTCTATAATCATAATGATATTGATTGGGTCATTTTTCTTCATGACCTGAGATGACCTCAGGGACATTGAGGTGTCACAGGTACAATTTGCCGATACCCGTATTTTTCTTCCATTTAGTATGAGCGTTTGTCTATGATCGTGATCAAAAAGAGGTGTATTTTCATGTTTTGTCAATTTTTATTGTCAGATATCTTAAAAGTATCTTTATCCTTTTATTCCACTACATATCACAACGCATGATAACAAAAGTGGGCCGATCCTGGCTGTAGTGCAATGCCAGGCCAACCCGCGGCAGGGCTGGAGCAAGCTCCAAAAACCCCGCCAAAGTCCAAAAATCAGTTTAATATTCTGGTCCCCATGTAGGGGACGTATCAGATATTAAGCTGATAAGAACAGATATTTTAGCGTATAGAGCATGTTTTAGCGGCGTGCTTTGTAAAAGAAAGGTAGCCAACCAAAAGCATGTCTATCCCGACCAGTGAGCCGCGATCATGTGCAAATACCGGGGGAATGCCCCACAGATACTACACTTTGATCTTAGCCAAAAGGCCGAGAAGCGATACTTAAGCACAACACTTTAAGATACTTATGCAGTTAAGGGATAACTATTAGTACTAGTAACGATGCAGAGCTATAACGTGAGCGCTAGTGGCCACGGCGAGTGATAAGAGTGGTCCATTATGTTACATTCAAAGTATACGCAGTTTCAGTTTATCCTCACCATGGTAAGTATCTGTAAGCACAAAAGATCGCCAAACTCGAAATAATTTCGAATTAGTGGCTCTCGACCGTGCGTTTGTACACACGCAAATGGAGACGGCGGCGCCGCGCCGACAGTTATCAGTCGTGCGACATCAGATGGCAGCACAGTCGAACACCACGACGTATGGCAGCGCTCTACCCCCCCCCCCAGCTCTACCCCCCCCCCCCCCTAGCTGCATGCAGACAAAAGCATGCATCGCAAAAGTACGTATTGCACATGTACGTCAGCAAAAGTACTGATTAATCATGTACGTAACGAATAAGGCACGTATCGACAAAAATGTATCTTAATAGTAGTTAATGGCCATTTTCACGACGGTCTATCCGGCGAATGCACCTGATGTGATCAAATCTGCACGTACTTTCGTTTACAGCAAATAGCTTCATTTTATGAATTTATTAGTGTTTTAATCGATGATGCTCTCTGAAAATATGACAAAGCAGGCATATAAGAAATTAGTGCATATAAGCTAGTAGTGCTAGCTGATAGCTGCAAAGAGGACACACTGAACCTGAATTGACTAATTCTGCACTTTATCTGTACCACCTGTGCATCAAATGTGTACCAGATGGCCGTCGTGAAAACGGCTAACATGAATAAATAAAGCATTTGTCAGGACCTTACCAAAGCACAGATGTAAGGAATGTCGATAGATACTGCTATTTTTCCAGTTACTTTTTTCATTTCGATATACGATTGCACGCCTCACGCTATAGCAAAACTAATACAAAGAGAAAAGTTTTAAAAACATATGATGCTTTACGTAAGGCAAAGCTGTCGTCACCCACAACTTCCCACACGCTTCCCCACTGTCCATCTTAGATACCGAATGAATAGTGATAAAGATGTCAGCTTTACAGGTACCTCAGTTAGATGATGATGCACCGTCTTTACTGAGTTTCACCAGATAGAGCGGCCTTGCCAGTCACATTTTAGGACGCCGATGCACCGTGTACTTGAAAGATGTCGATTGTCTGGGAACAAAATAAATGCGTGAATTAATTCGCCTATTGTAGCGGTTATCGTGGCTCGGGTCGGGGGCGGCACGTAGTAGCGGAATTCGAGAAAAAAAAAACGTCTATAATCATAATGATATTGATTGGGTCATTTTTCTTCATGACCTGAGATGACCTCAGGGACATTGAGGGGTCACAGGTACAATTTGCCGATACCCGTATTTTTCTTCCATTTAGTATGAGCGTTTGTCTATGATCGTGATCAAAAAGAGGTGTATTTTCATGTTTTGTCAATTTTTATTGTCAGATATCTTAAAAGTATCTTTATCCTTTTATTCCACTACATATCACAACGCATGATAACAAAAGTGGGCCGATCCTGGCTGTAGTGCAATGCCAGGCCAACCCGCGGCAGGGCTGGAGCAAGCTCCAAAAACCCCGCCAAAGTCCAAAAATCAGTTTAATATTCTGGTCCCCATGTAGGGGACGTATCAGATATTAAGCTGATAAGAACAGATTTTTTTATTCAGAAAAGTACATGGTGATAACAGGCATTTAGTGAAGGTACAGACAATTCGATACGGGTGGCAACAGTCATGCCACGTCCGTGTACAGTCCATGCACATATGGGATTACAAGGTGATAGTGTGATGTTGCCCCCTGGGGGTCCGGAAGCGGTGGGGAGTATGTTTAAAAAAAATTATTGTTTAATAAATTTTCGTCCATCGGGGTTGTTTTTCTTTCCGAGATGGTTGCCGACCTGCGCCATCCTCTGGAACAACTTCAGGTGAGTGTTTTCGGCTGGTAGATCCTCAAAGGGTTGATTAATGAGTTGATTTTCTTGCTGTTTGATTTCTCTCTTGTTCAACGTAATTACACACCCATTTCCAATTGCTGATCGGTCCGTTGGTTTCAAGCTGACCGATTCCTTTCCGCCACCGTTCCTTGCGCCTGGGGCTCGTCACAAACAATATTTATAATGAGGCTGGCTTGTCGCTTGTCAACATATAGTCTTCACTGCCTAGGATGGTATCTGTCTCATAAGGAATTTAGGACACGGATGTCTCCCCAAAGCATATAATTTTTGATGCCTCCCTTGAGGACATAACCTGAAGCCACCATCTGATACCTGATAGCTACCCACCATTCTCTCCCTTTCTAATGCCTATCATCCCAAAGATAATCGAGTACATCCCCATTTAATGTCGCCCTCAATGCTGAGATTAGATCTCCCGCTGGTCCTTACACTATATGACGCATACCTCAATCTCCCTCAGACTCACTCTCTTTGTCATACCTCTCTCATCCCACTACAATAAATTTTTTGATCCCGCGTCGACCTCTCAGTCCTTCCCAGCAATTGTTCTAACTCCCTCCAGCGGTACATATCAGGGACAATAAACGCAATTTGTTCAATAGACTCCGTGATTAGTGTGAATTTCATCTAAGCTTACTCTTACCTCCCAACGACTTATCGCGCCCCATTCCAACATTGGAATCGTGTGTGCTCTTCCTAGCACCTCTTGGGCTCCCTGGCCCAATATCCTCGAACACCTACATCACTTGACCCTGATTACTTGTCTAAAGGTGCAACGCAGGTAGCGATTACATTATTAGCGTTCGTCGATGGGTGTGATTGGTTCAATCAATCTCTGCCGGCCCACTCTCTTCGAACACCTACATCATTGACCCCGATTACTTGTCTAAAGATATGACGCGGGTAGCGTCAGTTATTAGCGTTCCTCGGTGACTATGATTGGTTCGTCAACCCCTGCCGCTCACGGCACATCTCTGTCTCCCTACTAAAAATATCCGCGGCCGGACGTTGGTTACTGACCCTTGCAGCCCTTCTGTGAGAGACCGTTTTACGCGTTTTCACCTAACGAACCGGTGGACACAAGCCTGCTGCCCCGGCGACCGCAGTCTCTTTGGGCTCGAACAGGTCCCTACCCTCTCATACAGCCATGGCACCCGCGAGTGGCGCCTTTCAATCATTGACCGGTGTGATTCGAAAGACTCCATGACTTATCTAACCTTCAATTTTATCCGAAGTCGCGGAAGTTTGTCCTACAGATGTGTGTTCACGCGCGTTAGCTTCATGAGTGATACATGCTGTGGCCTTCCAACGATGGGCTTAATCACTTACCTCATCTCGGCGGTATTAATCCTTCGCCCAATTCTCTATCATTTTCGTATTTGTCACTCACCTTCGGCAGTGTGCTCCCTCGTCCTGTCTCTGTCTCTTTCTGACTCACCTCTCCGCTTGGGCGTCTTATGGCGTTCTTTGTTCTGATATCTGCCTAACATGTTTACTTACTTCCTCCGTAACGTGAGACAGTTCCAATCCTAGTAGACTTAGACGTATCAGCAGAGTCAAAAACACATGAAAGTGTTGCAACATACCTCCTCTTCGGCTAGCATCCATCCTTAGATCTTTCCTCCTTATGTAATTCCGGTTTCAATATCTATCGACCACTTCAAAGTCACTCCTTCTGTATCTCCTTACCTGTCTGATCCGTAGAATCCCTTCAGTCCATGTGCGCACCGCTGCGCGGTACGAATCAATTGTTACCCGCGACATGAACAAAAAAAAAATCATCGGATAGAGAAATCTGCGCCGCCAAATACTCAGACCATCTACTACTCCTTTCATCTACACGATATTTACGCCTATCAGCCGAAACGTCTCCGCCGTAGCTTGCTATATTCACTCAATGACGTCATATTCCAGGAAACAGACTGTGTTTACACTTGTTGATCAGTAATGACGTCATAAGATTGTGTCGTCGGCGGGTTGGTTCATCCTGACTTCTCATCGTCTAACCTTGGACACGCCACTTTTTGGTCGGAATTTCAACTTGACTCTCTTGAGTGTTCCCCGTGGTTTCAATGAAGCAATCCTCGGTAGTGCCCAATCATTTGTGATCATGAATATTTTTTTATGTGGATTGTTGTCTGGCGTCCCTCGCCTCGCTGTCGCAAATTTCTCTGGGGTCGTAAGTATTTGCATCAAGGGAACTCTAAGGTAGTGCGCCGGATTAGTCTCAATTTGGCATTTCGGTTTAAAGACAATCCAAATCATGTGATTTCATGTTATGCCACTGAACCGATTTTTAGAATCAATTTCATAATGCAGATTTTTTTTTTTGACATACTGGTCCAGATGATTTATTTAATTTGCAATGGACAATCAACTTGTGATGTTCTAATTTTAAGGTAGCTCGGTTTTCCGATTGCTATGGTGTTGAAGGTATACAGATTTGGCAAATTTGGTATCCAATTATTCAAATGGGGGACATCAGCAATGGGAAATGGCTATATCAAATCAGAGACAGGAGCAGTAAATTGCAATAAGCTAATGGGGAACTGACCATTGGAGAATGATGCTTGTCCTCAGCGCTTTGTCCGCCTCCCTCCAAAACTAAATTTTAAACTAAATTGGTGGCTCGGCAAAGACTGGTGTAATCAATAGTACGCTCATTGCCATTTCTCCAGTGTTAATGGTAATTTGAGTTATTTACCTAGTGGGTACTTTTGCTGGCAAACCTGCTATTATAATCTCAGTCAAGGTAGCTGTCCAGGATAGAGGACAATCCGATAGACAGCCCTCCGTTGTATCTGTTCCACCACCTGACAAAGTTTGTCATGTTCATTGATGCCTTATAAATTTCAATTCCAGGATATCCCCTTTAAGTGAAACCACACTGGTCCGAAACTGTTGTGTTGGCATCCGAGACCCAATGTAAGATCAGTTGTGACTTGAGAGGTCAATGGTCATTGACATTGAAATTCCATGTTCAATAGATCATGTCAATAGAAAGAGATCTACTAACGGATGTTACTGGGAATAATATGACTTGAATTATTGCATGTTACCTACTGATTTATCATCTGAATTCATTAATTTCAGCGTATCCCTCTAAAACTTTGTAAGTACAGTTGTCAGTAGCTTTCACACCATGCATGACATGAGATGAATGTCCTAGGCTTGGGGTGGCAATGACCTTTGCCATTTTTGTTGTACATGTTTGTTAGGGAATGACACTAGAAATGTGACTGGGGTGGGTGTAATTTCCTCACAAGTCCCTGGTGCTGCTCAATTGAATCTAACGCCATCCGACTCAATCATGGTGACTTTCTGTCTTTCAATTTCTAAGTTTTAGTGATGCGCGCTCAATCATAACACAATTAGTCTCCCCATCCCTGTTTTAGCCTATAATTGTCTGCTAATCTGATATTAACCTGACTCGCGATGTAGAGTTTGGTTTCGACTGACAAAGGTAACCAGTTTCTCCCAGAATTAGACCGTATAGTTGTCCACCAAGATTTACTAAAATTTGATCATATGTGACTGCCGTCTATTTCTCCCCTTTTTTGACCACCCGCAAATTTGTCCGTCTTTTCTACTGAGGTCATCGTGGGTCAATCGTTAAAAAAAAGGTTCGTCCAGCTGTCTTAACAGATAATTTGTTTTTCTCAGCAGGTCCATATTGGTGCATTGTTCGCGGTGCAGCTGAGGGCCGGTGACCAGCGCTCTTTCCGATCCAGCGGCGAGGGACCGGGCCGTACTCACTACTCGTGAGATTCAACTGTCCTTGCCGTTGGCCTTATCTGGGTTAAATTAACATGACGGTCACTTTGCCTGCTAGTTAAATGAGTTATCACGCCTTACTTGAGAGGTTTCGACAAATTGAACGTATTCCAATGCAATGATCACTAAATATTATTTAGATCATTTGAGAATGTGCCCTGTGATCAAAAGCTATCTTGTTTGATTCCTTCATTTGTTAGATGTTGAAACGAAGATGAAACTCAGACCTTTGGTTCGTTGTTGGTCTGAGTCCTTTAAACAAAAGATATTTCATCGAATCTACATATACAAGATTTGTAAATTAAGCCAACGTGGAGGGTTAGGTAATAAGCATCCTTAAATGCTTGTAGTTATGGGCTTAGCGGTGACATGACCTTGTTCCACACCTGACCGGCGACCATTCTGACTCACCGACGCTTTTGGCGCCGCCTAGTGGATGTAGTGGTAGGTTATACGGGCTAGGTGGCAGTAGAGTGCCACGCATCTAATTCGTACCAAAAGCTTTCATTTATGGGGTCGATCTTTGTAAAGACTGAATTAAAATGTTTTGCTTCGACATCCTCCTCCCTCTCTCTCTCTCTCTCTCTCTCTCTCTCCCTCTCTCTCTCTCTCTCTCTCTTTCGCTCACTCACTCTCTCGCTTACTCACTCTCTCGCTCACTCACCTTCTCGCTCTCTCTCTCTCTCTCTCTCTCTCTCTCTCTCTCTCTCTCTCTCTCTCTCTCTCTCTCTCTCTCTCTCTCTCTCTCTCTCTCGCTCACTCTCTCTCTCTCGCTCACTCTCTCTCTCTCTCTCTCTCTCTCTCTCTCTCTCTCTCTCTCTCTCTCTCTCTCTCTCTCACTATGATCATTCACATTCGCTCTCTCACTCACCCACTCATTTCAGTCAGTCACACGCAATTGCGTGCCGACACGAGGGACCTCTTGCGGCAGTTTAGGGAACCAGCTTGGTCTATTTCACGCTAGGCGGCACTGCTAGTACTGTCAGCTGCATCTGAGCGCTGTCGGAGTTTGCACCGGAGGCATTAGACCTTGTAGGTGGCGCTAGTGGTGCTACCGTTGGTGCGTCAATTGACCTGTTAATTGTTTAAGGTCATGTTAAGGTCAAGGGTCATACATTTTTCATATCGCGCGGACTACAGTCGCTCAGTTTTTAGTAAAACTCACGGGGCCCAACATACTCCCAAAATTAATCACAAATTACTTCAAGGAACGGGTGGGCGTGGTCACGTTCACGATCCCGGTGTTAACTAACTCGAGTGGGTTGGAAGTGTAGGCAAATGCTGCCCGGCGGCAAAATGCGTGGTGTGACCGTGCACGTTACATGGTTCCTGTCAATTAATTGGGGTCTGCAGACTGTTCAGTAATCCGATCTGAACAAAACGGTCCTTATCATACCTGAATGGTGATTAATGGGCTGTGATAATTTCTCGCTTCCCTCCGTAACCAACTCTAGTTGTGTACAACCAGGGTGACATTTTCACGTCATATTGAACGGTAACTCGCTTGACGTTTATGATTAACCCTCGCCGGACCTATTGGTTTTCTACATACGCGCCGGCCGAGGGGGGGGGGCGGGTACGACCCCCCCCTCGCCGTTTCGCCCCTGGTGGAGCTAGCGCGTCGCGGAAAAAAACGAGCGTGTGCGCCGTTACGAGACGCAGAGATTGGTACCCGATTTTAAGGTCCTAGGTCAACCGGTGACCTCTGAGGTCAGGTCAAGTGCCCCAAGGTACGGTTCAGTTTTTGGTGAATAACTTCGCAAAAAACGGCCGCAGAGCGCCGATTTTGGCAGCATCGTGTTCGTCTCGCTCAGGCGCGTCGAATGATATGCTTTTTGTCCGGGTCAGGTCAACTTGGGGTGTTGACCTCAGGTCAAGGTCAGGTCAGCACCCCCAGGTCACGAAGTTGGTCGAAAGGGGTCATGTCGCATATCATTCGATTCGGCAGGTCTTCCTGAGTCCATTGGTGGCTTTCCCGACTCGCTAGCTCAATTTGATCAAGAGTTATTGACGAAAAACTAATATGACCTTGATGACGTCATAAATGACGTCACGCAAGGTCAACATTGCAAAAGTGACGCATCTAACCTTGCAAGGAGTGCATAAAATCACGATTCTGTGTGCTTGAGATAGTTGGAGATCGTTCCCGGCGCCAGAATAGCAGTTTGAATTTTTCCCCATTGACTTATAATGGTGAGGTCACGAAAATGACCTGACCTCATATGACCTTTAGGAAAAATCCGAGATATACAAGTTGTGGGACTCATAATGGATACTAGATCCTGCAAGTTTCATTTCCCTGTGACATCTCCTCTGGCAGTGAGGGCGTTGCGAAGTTGCGACATCTGAAGACCGTGCAGAGGTTCACTTATGACGTCATAGGTCAGTGACCTGACCTGACCCAAAAATGCGGTTGGTGTCAAAAGATGCGGCTTGGATCAAAGGTCAGGTATGCCAAGTTTCAGCTCTCTATCGCCAGCGTGTTCGGAGCTATCGCGAAAAAACCCTATGGGGGGGGCGGCACCCGCCCCCCCCCTCGGCCGGCGAGGGTTAAATTGTCTCAAATGATGCATCAACTTAACAACCGTGGCATTTGTACGTTAATCTTTGATATACCTCGAAGGGAGCGAGCATCGACATCTGTTAAATACCGATAATGCTAGGAGAGAAAGGAAATTGATGGACATATTCCGAACAGCGATCAATTTATAACGATTGAAATGGCGATTCAGCTTGGCTTCGGCTATATAAACTCGAGTCACGAAACGGCTCAAGGCTGATTTAATAACGAACCGGAAGGCGATTCAGTTTCCCCATGTTCTTGTTCTGGCGCTGGGCTGCCGAAGGAGCAGAATAATGTTTAACGTTTACGATGTTTTACTCTCCTTATCCAATTGTAACTGTAACACTAGATTGATAATGGATTGAAACGCTGGTCTACCGGGCCCAAACTAGTTAGATTATGAAACAGCTTATGCTGACCTACTAGCAAAAAAAAAAAAAAAAAAAAACGAATTTGTGGTGGTCGCGTCGTGAGGGCGTGATCATTGCGTTTCCGTTGATTCGTGATCAGATCGCCGCGGTGTAGTCCCGGTGAGCCTGTGATGTGATGCCGGCGTACGGTCGTGTGGTCGACGTTGACAACTTAAAGATAATTACGTTAGCGGTCTCTGTGAGTCCGAATCAGCAACATATCTGAAGTAACCCTCCCTTCTTTCCCAGACAGATTGTTAAATTTTCACGCTATATTTACAAACGGACGATACAATACTGGTCATTTTCAACCGGTGTACCACGATCGGTTGTCAGCTCGCCAATGTCAACTGAGCCTTAACTCTAATCCTAACGCCCTAACTGCAGAAAAAAAAGATTAATTACAAAACATCGCCAATTGAACTGTCATGACGTCATCTGACGTAGTTTGACGCGTCAGTGGTGACCAGCGCCCCAAAAATGACACCACCTGATCTGTTCCCCTCCCCTCCCATACATTGAACCCCACACCTCACTGCGGCCGGACCGCGCGCGCGATGGCCGACGGATAGCGCTCCCCCAATACCAATGTAATGGTGAGCCATTAGCCTACACTGACCATTACTGACCCGCCCCGGCTGTCCCTCTAGCCCCTCTGTCTATCCCATAGACAAGGCCGGACCAGTCAGGCCCATTAGCCCCTTCCCGCCTTTACAAACAGACGCACCACTGCCGCGCTGCTCGGTCGGGAGCGGAATGTAGCGACCATCTGCCCTCCCTTCCCTGCCGAATAACACTCCCACGATGTTAAATCCATTACCCTCTAATGGTGGCTCAGGTTAGACCCCAGGGAGTGGCATTTGTAATCCAGATCAGAGACATCCGAGGGGTAAATGGGAGGTGAATTGTCCATGACGGGGAGGCAGTCTTGATGAGGCGGACAGATGAGATGACTCACTTGACAGTGTTTGATGATTGCTGTCCACTCCAGCTGAGGTCCGGTGCAGTGATGATCCGATCAGCAGAGAGGCCGCTCCGGCCGAAGCCGGGCGGGGCGGTGTCCCGCGCCGAGTCCCGAGGCGTTCTGTCTCTGGTGGTCGGCCTCCGGTGGTCGGTCTCGGGTCTGTCTGAATCCCCTTCTCCTTCTCCGCTGAGTTTTTGTTCGCCTGTGATTTCCGGGCCGGAGGTTCCGGGCGTCGCCGGGCCTCCCCGACCGGGGCAGAAAATTGGCGACATCCCGTCTCGCATCCGGAGTCGAGACTGTCACCCTCCTCCCTCCATTCCGCCGGAAAGCGACGTCATCCTCACTTGCGCGGCTCATCCGTCTCAGCTGTCTCCTGCCGGATGACGTTTTCACACTCGATTTTCGCCGGATGTCGGTCCCTGCCTGTGCCGGACGCGGCGTTTTTTCGCACTAGCCAGTACCGGGAGCAGGTGGTTCCGACTGCGCCGCGTTTGTCGGTGGCAGCTGCGCCGGCCCGGATGGGTGTGTTGGAACTCCACCCTTCGGCGAGCCTTTGATCTTCGCTTAATGGTGACCGGCCGACGGTCGGGTAATCGTTTGGTCGACCCCTCCCCACGCTGGCTCAGCGCCGCGGCAGACAGTGCGATCGTCCTTACGTATAGAGTGTGAGAGATGTCCTTTTTGATGTATGGAAAAAAAATGTTACAGCTTCCAGCTGTTACATTTTCAGGCTTCTTCTTTTAATTGTGCCCCCACAATTAAGGGTGGGCTTGTTCTGCATGGTAGTCGGCTGGCCTTCTTCATCTGCCTTGGCTAGGACGTTGACGTCCTCTGCCTCCCTGCGATGCGAGGGTGCTGTTTCTGGACTCCATGGGTAACGTCTCCTCGATCCTCCGACAGCTGGTTGTGGTGTAGCCATCCCCCCGAGGTCAGTTCCCTTGCCACCATTTGCCCTAACCTAGCTTACACCCTAACCATCCCATTAGTGACACTCCCCCCTTTCGGTATTCCATCCCCCGAGTTAACTACAGCAGTTCATGTCCTAATCGTTTTCCCCCACATTCGTAAGGTGGTTGCCTGACAAGCCGAGTAACCAGTAAGTATAACACATCTGTTTTAAGTACTACACACCATCAGATATCTACCCCTACATAAAACCTAATGACACACCGCGCGCATATTGTCACATCGGTACATACGTCGCTCCATGTTGGTACGACGGCCCGTGGTGGCTCCTTGGTAGCCACTTGGATGAGAGGTCTTGGGCCTTCCCACCGATCGCCGCCTGGCGTGACCCCCTTGGTTGCTCGTGTCCAGGCCGGGGTCGGTCGTCGTAGTCGTGTAGTCCGCTTTGTTGGCGCTAGGGCATCGGGCGCTTTTAGAGCAACGCCTCTGCCAACGCCTTGGTCGATCTGGTTCCCTCCATGGTTGGGCGCTGTTGTCGTGAAGTCCGGTTCGTTGGCGCCAGGGCATTGGGCGTCTTTGAGCAACGCCTCTGCCAACGCCCTGATCGATCTGGCTCTGCCATGGTCGGGCGCTGTTGTCGTGAAGTCCGGTGGCGGTAACCCGCGAGGGTGCTCTGGAGCTGCACGCCTCAACGCCACAGTGGTAACGTTGCTTGCTCTGATACCTGGAACAAAAGAGAAGGGGAGGGTGCTTCTTGGGTCGAAGGGGGGAAGAAGGAAAGTATAAGGCGGTTGGACATGACCCTTGGAGTGGGTAGGATGGAGTTTGGGATGGTTATTGAGCAGGATTGGTTTTACTGGGGTCTGTTGTTCGTCCTCCATGGAGCACATCAACTCTCCGTACCTCTCCTTGGTGACCATGCCTTCGTTTCTGTATTGCAGTTATCTGGGCGGCCTGTTCCTGTTTCACCAGCTGCTCCGTGCGTTCCCATTCGTTCGACCCACTCAGCTGCCCCGCATGCCTCGAACTTCTGGTTTCCAAGGATTCCGTTCGGTGTTTGCGCGACTTGGTTAGTCGGTCTTCGAATTGGTTGGTTGCAGGTCAGCTCAACCCGATGTTCGATGGTTCAATGACATCACGTCCTCAGGTTCATAAAGGCGCTGTTGTTCGTTTATGTGTTCTGCAGCTGTTTCCTTCTTATCCAAACCGAGCGCCTTGGTATCCAGAATCTTCGGATCCATACTTCCTTCGTCCCCTTTTCCCGCTTAGCCAGACATCCGAGTGTTTTGTTCGCTGACACCACGACTTCTTGACCTTCGTTACAGTTGGTGGTCTTGATCTTTGGTCTTCGACGTCTCCTGCTTGGTTGGTGGGGAGTTTAGGTGAGTCTTCTGCTGGTGGGTGACTTTTTTTCACGGCTCGTCTCGACTCAGATGCTGGTGGCGTTGCTGGCTGGCTGGATTTTCTCTCGAGGCTCGGTGCAAACTTCGTTACTGCTTGGTCGACTTCTCTTCTTCTCAGAGTGATGTCTTTCCGCCTGGAACAATCCACCTTGGTCCCTCCTTCTCCGACACCGGTTAGGTAGGGGCCGCCGCTTTCTTCTAGAGTGTCGCCTCCTTCCGTTCTCCAGGATGGTTTTGTTGGCTACAGAGATCCAAAGCTTTCTATTGACTGCTCAACGATGATGTTGTTTTCGGATGAAGCTAACTCCGATGATGGCGTCACGGCGAAGTTCGGCATATGGGAAGGCATCATATTTCTTCGGTACTCCTAACTTGAATTTTTCTGCTGTTTCTCTGGTGACCGGTTATCATGTGACTTGAGGCGGGCCGAAGAGCCACGCCCGCGATTTGGGAGACTGGCTGTTGATGTCGACGACGCGACGAGAATCAGTGCCGGTTTCCTTTGGACCTCCTTTCGACGAGAACACTATACTCGGTCCGTGTCTCGTGCTGTTGACGTAGCAGGTGGTGGGCTTTCGTGACCAGGTTAGCTGTTTCTTCTCCTCAGGCTGTCTTCAATACCTCTGATTGGGATTCCCGTAGATCCTGGTGTCGTTTCTGTGGAGGTTGAGGGAAGTTGCGTCCATTCGTTACCGGCTGATCCCATGCGAACGATGATGTCAGTCTCCCTGATGTTGATCTCTGGAGGTATTCGAAGGCTCGGTGCCGCGGGCGGTGGTAATTGTAGCACATATTCAGAGTAAGTCCTCTCTCGCCTGGCTTGGTTGTATTTGTTGAACCCCTGCGGTCTTGAGGTCCGGTACGTCGCCATTCCTGTCCGATCGCTTGGCTTTGCTCTGACCGACTTGCTCTTGGCACGTAGACTTCTCCCTTTCACCGTACTCAACACCAGGTCAGTTTTTTTTGTTGTGGAGTTTGGAACCGCAAGATTAGCGTAGCATGGTGGTGTTTTCCTCCCGCTCCTCTTGATCTCCCCCTCAGATTTTCCCGTTGCTCGCTGGAGGCGGCTTTGCTCTTCGCGTTCCAGTCTTCCCGACGGCGAGGCTTCTTCTCAGGTTCCTCCTCCCGCGTTGGAAAAATGCCACGATCTTTCCGACCACTTGTTGCTGCGAATTCGGGAACCTTCTTGTGTAGCAGCTCAGGACCTCCCTTCCCGGTGGCTAGTCCCACTGCTCTTCTTCATCTGCCATTTCACTTCTTGTCAAATGTTTGTATTTCCTGCACCCTTGATCTTGATCTTGTTGCGATCTGGGCTAAACCAGTAACATATGCTTGCGCATGTACGGGTTGGATCCTTGTGATCAGATTGCTGCTCCTCTCGAACCTCTAGATGTTATTTCGTCTTGGTTTCTTCGTAGTTGCAGTGTCTGTCGATCTTGTTCCTTTCTGGGCGGCTCTGCTATAGATGAGACTCTGTGATTGCATGTTGCACTTGTGACTGCAGTTCTCTTGAATAACTGGATCCAGTTTTGTCCCTTTGACCGCAAACTTCTGAGATGTCGTGATGGTTCTTCATCTTCTTCAGTCTTCTTTCTCCCCTTCCTGGTTCGGTTAGGTGGAGCACTGTTGATTGTAGGTTCCGTGCAACATAACTGAAACGCATCTGAACAGCTGGGTATGATTTCATTCTGATTATCAATGCCTGGAACGCAACGTCAATGCTTTTCTTACTTTTACCGTCTTAGATTTCGCTTTCCTGATTTGGTTTTGTGCAACATTGCTGAGTCCATGTTGCTGTTGCATGCAATAGAACTGCAACGCCACCGTACGACTGGATCCGTCTTTCCTTCTTGCCCGCAGATTTCTTGGACCCAACGCCAATACTTCTTTTTACTTCTCCGGTCTCGTTCTTCTGGATTTGGATTTGTGCAACCTTGCTGGTTCCGTGTTGCATGCAACCGCATTGCAATGCCTCTGAACAGCTGGACCTGCTTCTGTCTCCTTGACCACTAACTCCGTAATTGTTAATGTTCCTCCTTAAATTTTCAAGTTTTGACCTCGTTCTTCTGGGTTTGGATATGCGTAACTTCACTGATTGCATGCAACAGAACTGCAACCTTTCTCGATAGCCGGATTCAATTGTGTCCTCTTAACCTCCACCTTCTTGGATGTTATGAAGTATTTTTGAATTTCTTCTGTCTTCGGTCCTGTTTTCTGGCTTCGGGTATGTGCCACATTGCTAAATTGTGTTGCATGCAACGGAACTTGCAACGCCTCGAAACAGCTGAAGTACTTTCGGACATCTTGACTATCACCTCCTTGAATAGTGTTCTTGAATGTAGCTTGGTATCCTCCTTGATTTCTAGCGTTAGGTTTCGTTCTTATTGGTCCCTGTATGTGCAACATGGCTGATTTTCATGTTGTGTGCAACCGGATTGCAACTTCTCTGTACTGTTGGGTTATATCCTGTGTTCATAGCCATGACCCCAGTTGATACGTGGTTCTTCTCCGTAGCTCCTCCGGTCTTCGATCCTGTTTTTTTCTCGGGCTCGGATATGTGCAACTCGGCTGATTGTATGTTGCATGCAACTGAGCTGCAACTCCTCTGGGCTGTTGATGACATCCTGTTTTCATAGCCAGTGGATACAACGTGTCTTTTCTCCGTAGCTCCTCCAGTTCGTCGATCGTATTTTTCTTCTTGGGCTCTGGTATGCGCAACTCTGCTGATTGCATGTTGCATGCAACTGGACTGCAACTCCTCTTCCTCCTCTGGACTGTTTGATGATGTCCTGTCCTGTCAGTGAGTACAACCTGTTTCTTCTCTATTGCTCGTTCAGTCTTCGGTCTTGATTTTTTCTTGGGTTCGGGTATGTGCAACTCTGCTGATTGCATATTGCATGCAACTGGGCTGCAACTCCTCTGGGCTGTTGATGGCATCCTGGTTTCATAGCCAGTGGATACAACGTGTCTCTTCTTCGCAGCTCCTCCAGTCGGCGATCTTATTTTCTTCTTGGGCTCTGGTATGCGCAACTCTGCTGATTGCATGTTGCATGCAACTGGACTGCAACTCCTCTGGACTGTAACTCCTCAGGACTGCTGGATTATATCCCGTCTTCATAGCTAGTGGATACAACGTGTTTGCTCTCCATAACTCCTCCAGTCTTCGAACTTGAATTTTTTTCTTTGGGTTCGGGTATGTGCAACTCTGCTGATTTCATGTTGCATGCAACAAAGCCATTGCCCCACGTTGGGCGCCACGAATGTGATGTTGCCCCCTGGGGGTCCGGAAGCGGTGGGGAGTATGTTTAAAAAAAAATTATTGTTTAATAAATTTTCGTCCATCGGGGTTGTTTTTCTTTCCGAGATGGTTGCCGACCTGCGCCATCCTCTGGAACAACTTCAGGTGAGTGTTTTCGGCTGGTAGATCCTCAAAGGGTTGATTAATGAGTTGATTTTCTTGCTGTTTGATTTCTCTCTTGTTCAACGTAATTACACACCCATTTCCAATTGCTGATCGGTCCGTTGGTTTCAAGCTGACCGATTCCTTTCCGCCACCGTTCCTTGCGCCTGGGGCTCGTCACAAACAATATTTATAATGAGGCTGGCTTGTCGCTTGTCAACATATAGTCTTCACTGCCTAGGATGGTATCTGTCTCATAAGGAATTTAGGACACGGATGTCTCCCCAAAGCATATAATTTTTGATGCCTCCCTTGAGGACATAACCTGAAGCCACCATCTGATACCTGATAGCTACCCACCATTCTCTCCCTTTCTAATGCCTATCATCCCAAAGATAATCGAGTACATCCCCATTTAATGTCGCCCTCAATGCTGAGATTAGATCTCCCGCTGGTCCTTACACTATATGACGCATACCTCAATCTCCCTCAGACTCACTCTCTTTGTCATACCTCTCTCATCCCACTACAATAAATTTTTTGATCCCGCGTCGACCTCTCAGTCCTTCCCAGCAATTGTTCTAACTCCCTCCAGCGGTACATATCAGGGACAATAAACGCAATTTGTTCAATAGACTCCGTGATTAGTGTGAATTTCATCTAAGCTTACTCTTACCTCCCAACGACTTATCGCGCCCCATTCCAACATTGGAATCGTGTGTGCTCTTCCTAGCACCTCTTGGGCTCCCTGGCCCAATATCCTCGAACACCTACATCACTTGACCCTGATTACTTGTCTAAAGGTGCAACGCAGGTAGCGATTACATTATTAGCGTTCGTCGATGGGTGTGATTGGTTCAATCAATCTCTGCCGGCCCACTCTCTTCGAACACCTACATCATTGACCCCGATTACTTGTCTAAAGATATGACGCGGGTAGCGTCAGTTATTAGCGTTCCTCGGTGACTATGATTGGTTCGTCAACCCCTGCCGCTCACGGCACATCTCTGTCTCCCTACTAAAAATATCCGCGGCCGGACGTTGGTTACTGACCCTTGCAGCCCTTCTGTGAGAGACCGTTTTACGCGTTTTCACCTAACGAACCGGTGGACACAAGCCTGCTGCCCCGGCGACCGCAGTCTCTTTGGGCTCGAACAGGTCCCTACCCTCTCATACAGCCATGGCACCCGCGAGTGGCGCCTTTCAATCATTGACCGGTGTGATTCGAAAGACTCCATGACTTATCTAACCTTCAATTTTATCCGAAGTCGCGGAAGTTTGTCCTACAGATGTGTGTTCACGCGCGTTAGCTTCATGAGTGATACATGCTGTGGCCTTCCAACGATGGGCTTAATCACTTACCTCATCTCGGCGGTATTAATCCTTCGCCCAATTCTCTATCATTTTCGTATTTGTCACTCACCTTCGGCAGTGTGCTCCCTCGTCCTGTCTCTGTCTCTTTCTGACTCACCTCTCCGCTTGGGCGTCTTATGGCGTTCTTTGTTCTGATATCTGCCTAACATGTTTACTTACTTCCTCCGTAACGTGAGACAGTTCCAATCCTAGTAGACTTAGACGTATCAGCAGAGTCAAAAACACATGAAAGTGTTGCAACATACCTCCTCTTCGGCTAGCATCCATCCTTAGATCTTTCCTCCTTATGTAATTCCGGTTTCAATATCTATCGACCACTTCAAAGTCACTCCTTCTGTATCTCCTTACCTGTCTGATCCGTAGAATCCCTTCAGTCCATGTGCGCACCGCTGCGCGGTACGAATCAATTGTTACCCGCGACATGAACAAAAAAAAATCATCGGATAGAGAAATCTGCGCCGCCAAATACTCAGACCATCTACTACTCCTTTCATCTACACGATATTTACGCCTATCAGCCGAAACGTCTCCGCCGTAGCTTGCTATATTCACTCAATGACGTCATATTCCAGGAAACAGACTGTGTTTACACTTGTTGATCAGTAATGACGTCATAAGATTGTGTCGTCGGCGGGTTGGTTCATCCTGACTTCTCATCGTCTAACCTTGGACACGCCACTTTTTGGTCGGAATTTCAACTTGACTCTCTTGAGTGTTCCCCGTGGTTTCAATGAGGCAATCCTCGGTAGTGCCCAATCATTTGTGATCATGAATATTTTTTTATGTGGATTGTTGTCTGGCGTCCCTCGCCTCGCTGTCGCAAATTTCTCTGGGGTCGTAAGTATTTGCATCAAGGGAACTCTAAGGTAGTGCGCCGGATTAGTCTCAATTTGGCATTTCGGTTTAAAGACAATCCAAATCATGTGATTTCATGTTATGCCACTGAACCGATTTTTAGAATCAATTTCATAATGCAGATTTTTTTTTTGACATACTGGTCCAGATGATTTATTTAATTTGCAATGGACAATCAACTTGTGATGTTCTAATTTTAAGGTAGCTCGGTTTTCCGATTGCTATGGTGTTGAAGGTATACAGATTTGGCAAATTTGGTATCCAATTATTCAAATGGGGGACATCAGCAATGGGAAATGGCTATATCAAATCAGAGACAGGAGCAGTAAATTGCAATAAGCTAATGGGGAACTGACCATTGGAGAATGATGCTTGTCCTCAGCGCTTTGTCCGCCTCCCTCCAAAACTAAATTTTAAACTAAATTGGTGGCTCGGCAAAGACTGGTGTAATCAATAGTACGCTCATTGCCATTTCTCCAGTGTTAATGGTAATTTGAGTTATTTACCTAGTGGGTACTTTTGCTGGCAAACCTGCTATTATAATCTCAGTCAAGGTAGCTGTCCAGGATAGAGGACAATCCGATAGACAGCCCTCCGTTGTATCTGTTCCACCACCTGACAAAGTTTGTCATGTTCATTGATGCCTTATAAATTTCAATTCCAGGATATCCCCTTTAAGTGAAACCACACTGGTCCGAAACTGTTGTGTTGGCATCCGAGACCCAATGTAAGATCAGTTGTGACTTGAGAGGTCAATGGTCATTGACATTGAAATTCCATGTTCAATAGATCATGTCAATAGAAAGAGATCTACTAACGGATGTTACTGGGAATAATATGACTTGAATTATTGCATGTTACCTACTGATTTATCATCTGAATTCATTAATTTCAGCGTATCCCTCTAAAACTTTGTAAGTACAGTTGTCAGTAGCTTTCACACCATGCATGACATGAGATGAATGTCCTAGGCTTGGGGTGGCAATGACCTTTGCCATTTTTGTTGTACATGTTTGTTAGGGAATGACACTAGAAATGTGACTGGGGTGGGTGTAATTTCCTCACAAGTCCCTGGTGCTGCTCAATTGAATCTAACGCCATCCGACTCAATCATGGTGACTTTCTGTCTTTCAATTTCTAAGTTTTAGTGATGCGCGCTCAATCATAACACAATTAGTCTCCCCATCCCTGTTTTAGCCTATAATTGTCTGCTAATCTGATATTAACCTGACTCGCGATGTAGAGTTTGGTTTCGACTGACAAAGGTAACCAGTTTCTCCCAGAATTAGACCGTATAGTTGTCCACCAAGATTTACTAAAATTTGATCATATGTGACTGCCGTCTATTTCTCCCCTTTTTTGACCACCCGCAAATTTGTCCGTCTTTTCTACTGAGGTCATCGTGGGTCAATCGTTAAAAAAAAGGTTCGTCCAGCTGTCTTAACAGATAATTTGTTTTTCTCAGCAGGTCCATATTGGTGCATTGTTCGCGGTGCAGCTGAGGGCCGGTGACCAGCGCTCTTTCCGATCCAGCGGCGAGGGACCGGGCCGTACTCACTACTCGTGAGATTCAACTGTCCTTGCCGTTGGCCTTATCTGGGTTAAATTAACATGACGGTCACTTTGCCTGCTAGTTAAATGAGTTATCACGCCTTACTTGAGAGGTTTCGACAAATTGAACGTATTCCAATGCAATGATCACTAAATATTATTTAGATCATTTGAGAATGTGCCCTGTGATCAAAAGCTATCTTGTTTGATTCCTTCATTTGTTAGATGTTGAAACGAAGATGAAACTCAGACCTTTGGTTCGTTGTTGGTCTGAGTCCTTTAAACAAAAGATATTTCATCGAATCTACATATACAAGATTTGTAAATTAAGCCAACGTGGAGGGTTAGGTAATAAGCATCCTTAAATGCTTGTAGTTATGGGCTTAGCGGTGACATGACCTTGTTCCACACCTGACCGGCGACCATTCTGACTCACCGACGCTTTTGGCGCCGCCTAGTGGATGTAGTGGTAGGTTATACGGGCTAGGTGGCAGTAGAGTGCCACGCATCTAATTCGTACCAAAAGCTTTCATTTATGGGGTCGATCTTTGTAAAGACTGAATTAAAATGTTTTGCTTCGACATCCTCCTCCCTCTCTCTCTCTCTCTCTCTCTCTCTCTCCCTCTCTCTCTCTCTCTCTCTCTTTCGCTCACTCACTCTCTCGCTTACTCACTCTCTCGCTCACTCACCTTCTCGCTCTCTCTCTCTCTCTCTCTCTCTCTCTCTCTCTCTCTCTCTCTCTCTCTCTCTCTCTCTCTCTCTCTCTCTCTCTCGCTCACTCTCTCTCTCTCGCTCACTCTCTCTCTCTCTCTCTCTCTCTCTCTCTCTCTCTCTCTCTCTCTCTCTCTCTCTCTCTCACTATGATCATTCACATTCGCTCTCTCACTCACCCACTCATTTCAGTCAGTCACACGCAATTGCGTGCCGACACGAGGGACCTCTTGCGGCAGTTTAGGGAACCAGCTTGGTCTATTTCACGCTAGGCGGCACTGCTAGTACTGTCAGCTGCATCTGAGCGCTGTCGGAGTTTGCACCGGAGGCATTAGACCTTGTAGGTGGCGCTAGTGGTGCTACCGTTGGTGCGTCAATTGACCTGTTAATTGTTTAAGGTCATGTTAAGGTCAAGGGTCATACATTTTTCATATCGCGCGGACTACAGTCGCTCAGTTTTTAGTAAAACTCACGGGGCCCAACATACTCCCAAAATTAATCACAAATTACTTCAAGGAACGGGTGGGCGTGGTCACGTTCACGATCCCGGTGTTAACTAACTCGAGTGGGTTGGAAGTGTAGGCAAATGCTGCCCGGCGGCAAAATGCGTGGTGTGACCGTGCACGTTACATGGTTCCTGTCAATTAATTGGGGTCTGCAGACTGTTCAGTAATCCGATCTGAACAAAACGGTCCTTATCATACCTGAATGGTGATTAATGGGCTGTGATAATTTCTCGCTTCCCTCCGTAACCAACTCTAGTTGTGTACAACCAGGGTGACATTTTCACGTCATATTGAACGGTAACTCGCTTGACGTTTATGATTAACCCTCGCCGGACCTATTGGTTTTCTACATACGCGCCGGCCGAGGGGGGGGGGGGCGGGTACGACCCCCCCCTCGCCGTTTCGCCCCTGGTGGAGCTAGCGCGTCGCGGAAAAAACGAGCGTGTGCGCCGTTACGAGACGCAGAGATTGGTACCCGATTTTAAGGTCCTAGGTCAACCGGTGACCTCTGAGGTCAGGTCAAGTGCCCCAAGGTACGGTTCAGTTTTTGGTGAATAACTTCGCAAAAAACGGCCGCAGAGCGCCGATTTTGGCAGCATCGTGTTCGTCTCGCTCAGGCGCGTCGAATGATATGCTTTTTGTCCGGGTCAGGTCAACTTGGGGTGTTGACCTCAGGTCAAGGTCAGGTCAGCACCCCAGGTCACGAAGTTGGTCGAAAGGGGTCATGTCGCATATCATTCGATTCGGCAGGTCTTCCTGAGTCCATTGGTGGCTTTCCCGACTCGCTAGCTCAATTTGATCAAGAGTTATTGACGAAAAACTAATATGACCTTGATGACGTCATAAATGACGTCACGCAAGGTCAACATTGCAAAAGTGACGCATCTAACCTTGCAAGGAGTGCATAAAATCACGATTCTGTGTGCTTGAGATAGTTGGAGATCGTTCCCGGCGCCAGAATAGCAGTTTGAATTTTTCCCCATTGACTTATAATGGTGAGGTCACGAAAATGACCTGACCTCATATGACCTTTAGGAAAAATCCGAGATATACAAGTTGTGGGACTCATAATGGATACTAGATCCTGCAAGTTTCATTTCCCTGTGACATCTCCTCTGGCAGTGAGGGCGTTGCGAAGTTGCGACATCTGAAGACCGTGCAGAGGTTCACTTATGACGTCATAGGTCAGTGACCTGACCTGACCCAAAAATGCGGTTGGTGTCAAAAGATGCGGCTTGGATCAAAGGTCAGGTATGCCAAGTTTCAGCTCTCTATCGCCAGCGTGTTCGGAGCTATCGCGAAAAAACCCTATGGGGGGGGCGGCACCCGCCCCCCCCCTCGGCCGGCGAGGGTTAAATTGTCTCAAATGATGCATCAACTTAACAACCGTGGCATTTGTACGTTAATCTTTGATATACCTCGAAGGGAGCGAGCATCGACATCTGTTAAATACCGATAATGCTAGGAGAGAAAGGAAATTGATGGACATATTCCGAACAGCGATCAATTTATAACGATTGAAATGGCGATTCAGCTTGGCTTCGGCTATATAAACTCGAGTCACGAAACGGCTCAAGGCTGATTTAATAACGAACCGGAAGGCGATTCAGTTTCCCCATGTTCTTGTTCTGGCGCTGGGCTGCCGAAGGAGCAGAATAATGTTTAACGTTTACGATGTTTTACTCTCCTTATCCAATTGTAACTGTAACACTAGATTGATAATGGATTGAAACGCTGGTCTACCGGGCCCAAACTAGTTAGATTATGAAACAGCTTATGCTGACCTACTAGCAAAAAAAAAAAAAAAAAAAAACGAATTTGTGGTGGTCGCGTCGTCGTGAGGGCGTGATCATTGCGTTTCCGTTGATTCGTGATCAGATCGCCGCGGTGTAGTCCCGGTGAGCCTGTGATGTGATGCCGGCGTACGGTCGTGTGGTCGACGTTGACAACTTAAAGATAATTACGTTAGCGGTCTCTGTGAGTCCGAATCAGCAACATATCTGAAGTAACCCTCCCTTCTTTCCCAGACAGATTGTTAAATTTTCACGCTATATTTACAAACGGACGATACAATACTGGTCATTTTCAACCGGTGTACCACGATCGGTTGTCAGCTCGCCAATGTCAACTGAGCCTTAACTCTAATCCTAACGCCCTAACTGCAGAAAAAAAAGATTAATTACAAAACATCGCCAATTGAACTGTCATGACGTCATCTGACGTAGTTTGACGCGTCAGTGGTGACCAGCGCCCCAAAAATGACACCACCTGATCTGTTCCCCTCCCCTCCCATACATTGAACCCCACACCTCACTGCGGCCGGACCGCGCGCGCGATGGCCGACGGATAGCGCTCCCCCAATACCAATGTAATGGTGAGCCATTAGCCTACACTGACCATTACTGACCCGCCCCGGCTGTCCCTCTAGCCCCTCTGTCTATCCCATAGACAAGGCCGGACCAGTCAGGCCCATTAGCCCCTTCCCGCCTTTACAAACAGACGCACCACTGCCGCGCTGCTCGGTCGGGAGCGGAATGTAGCGACCATCTGCCCTCCCTTCCCTGCCGAATAACACTCCCACGATGTTAAATCCATTACCCTCTAATGGTGGCTCAGGTTAGACCCCAGGGAGTGGCATTTGTAATCCAGATCAGAGACATCCGAGGGGTAAATGGGAGGTGAATTGTCCATGACGGGGAGGCAGTCTTGATGAGGCGGACAGATGAGATGACTCACTTGACAGTGTTTGATGATTGCTGTCCACTCCAGCTGAGGTCCGGTGCAGTGATGATCCGATCAGCAGAGAGGCCGCTCCGGCCGAAGCCGGGCGGGGCGGTGTCCCGCGCCGAGTCCCGAGGCGTTCTGTCTCTGGTGGTCGGCCTCCGGTGGTCGGTCTCGGGTCTGTCTGAATCCCCTTCTCCTTCTCCGCTGAGTTTTTGTTCGCCTGTGATTTCCGGGCCGGAGGTTCCGGGCGTCGCCGGGCCTCCCCGACCGGGGCAGAAAATTGGCGACATCCCGTCTCGCATCCGGAGTCGAGACTGTCACCCTCCTCCCTCCATTCCGCCGGAAAGCGACGTCATCCTCACTTGCGCGGCTCATCCGTCTCAGCTGTCTCCTGCCGGATGACGTTTTCACACTCGATTTTCGCCGGATGTCGGTCCCTGCCTGTGCCGGACGCGGCGTTTTTTCGCACTAGCCAGTACCGGGAGCAGGTGGTTCCGACTGCGCCGCGTTTGTCGGTGGCAGCTGCGCCGGCCCGGATGGGTGTGTTGGAACTCCACCCTTCGGCGAGCCTTTGATCTTCGCTTAATGGTGACCGGCCGACGGTCGGGTAATCGTTTGGTCGACCCCTCCCCACGCTGGCTCAGCGCCGCGGCAGACAGTGCGATCGTCCTTACGTATAGAGTGTGAGAGATGTCCTTTTTGATGTATGGAAAAAAAAATGTTACAGCTTCCAGCTGTTACATTTTCAGGCTTCTTCTTTTAATTGTGCCCCCACAATTAAGGTGGGCTTGTTCTGCATGGTAGTCGGCTGGCCTTCTTCATCTGCCTTGGCTAGGACGTTGACGTCCTCTGCCTCCCTGCGATGCGAGGGTGCTGTTTCTGGACTCCATGGGTAACGTCTCCTCGATCCTCCGACAGCTGGTTGTGGTGTAGCCATCCCCCCGAGGTCAGTTCCCTTGCCACCATTTGCCCTAACCTAGCTTACACCCTAACCATCCCATTAGTGACACTCCCCCCCTTTCGGTATTCCATCCCCCGAGTTAACTACAGCAGTTCATGTCCTAATCGTTTTCCCCCACATTCGTAAGGTGGTTGCCTGACAAGCCGAGTAACCAGTAAGTATAACACATCTGTTTTAAGTACTACACACCATCAGATATCTACCCCTACATAAAACCTAATGACACACCGCGCGCATATTGTCACATCGGTACATACGTCGCTCCATGTTGGTACGACGGCCCGTGGTGGCTCCTTGGTAGCCACTTGGATGAGAGGTCTTGGGCCTTCCCACCGATCGCCGCCTGGCGTGACCCCCTTGGTTGCTCGTGTCCAGGCCGGGGTCGGTCGTCGTAGTCGTGTAGTCCGCTTTGTTGGCGCTAGGGCATCGGGCGCTTTTAGAGCAACGCCTCTGCCAACGCCTTGGTCGATCTGGTTCCCTCCATGGTTGGGCGCTGTTGTCGTGAAGTCCGGTTCGTTGGCGCCAGGGCATTGGGCGTCTTTGAGCAACGCCTCTGCCAACGCCCTGATCGATCTGGCTCTGCCATGGTCGGGCGCTGTTGTCGTGAAGTCCGGTGGCGGTAACCCGCGAGGGTGCTCTGGAGCTGCACGCCTCAACGCCACAGTGGTAACGTTGCTTGCTCTGATACCTGGAACAAAAGAGAAGGGGGAGGGTGCTTCTTGGGTCGAAGGGGGGAAGAAGGAAAGTATAAGGCGGTTGGACATGACCCTTGGAGTGGGTAGGATGGAGTTTGGGATGGTTATTGAGCAGGATTGGTTTTACTGGGGTCTGTTGTTCGTCCTCCATGGAGCACATCAACTCTCCGTACCTCTCCTTGGTGACCATGCCTTCGTTTCTGTATTGCAGTTATCTGGGCGGCCTGTTCCTGTTTCACCAGCTGCTCCGTGCGTTCCCATTCGTTCGACCCACTCAGCTGCCCCGCATGCCTCGAACTTCTGGTTTCCAAGGATTCCGTTCGGTGTTTGCGCGACTTGGTTAGTCGGTCTTCGAATTGGTTGGTTGCAGGTCAGCTCAACCCGATGTTCGATGGTTCAATGACATCACGTCCTCAGGTTCATAAAGGCGCTGTTGTTCGTTTATGTGTTCTGCAGCTGTTTCCTTCTTATCCAAACCGAGCGCCTTGGTATCCAGAATCTTCGGATCCATACTTCCTTCGTCCCCTTTTCCCGCTTAGCCAGACATCCGAGTGTTTTGTTCGCTGACACCACGACTTCTTGACTTCGTTACAGTTGGTGGTCTTGATATTTGGTCCTTCGACGTCTCCTCCTTGGGTGGTGGGGAGTTTAGGTGAGTCTTCTGCTGGTGGGTGACTTTTTTTCCACGGCTTGTCTCGACTCAGATGCTGATGGCGTTGCTGGCTCGGCTGGATTTTCTCTCGAGGCTCGGTTGGATATTCCTTCGTTACTGCTTGGTCGACTTCTCCTCTTCTCGAGTGATGTCTTCCTCCTGGAACAATCCATCTTGGTCCCTCCTTCTCCGACACCGGTTAGGTAGAGGCCGCCGCTTTCTTCTAGAGTGTCGCCTCCTTCCGTTCTCCAGGATGGTTTTGTTGGCTACAGAGATCCAAAGCTTTCTATTGACTGCTCGAACGATGATGCTGTTTTCGGACGAAGCTAACTCCGATGATGGCGTCACGGTGAAGTTCGGCATATGGGAAGGCGTCATGTCTTCTTCTGTACTCCTAACTTGAATTTTACTGCTGTTTCTCTGGTGACCGGTTATCATGTGACTTGAGGCGGGCCGAAGAGCCACGCCCGCGATTTGGGAAGACTGGCTGTTGATGTCTGACGAGCGACGCGAGAATCAGTGCCGGTTTCCTTTGGACCTCCTTTCGACGAGAACACTATACGTCGTCCGTGTCTCGTGCTGTTGACGTAGCAGGTGGTGGGCTTTCGTGACCAGGTTAGCTGTTTTCTTCTCTCAGGCTGTCTTCAATCACCTCTGATTGGGATTCCCGTAGATCCTGGTGCGTTGCCTGTGGAGGTTGAGGGAAAGTGCGTCCATTCGTTACCGGCTGATACCCATGCGAACGATGATGTCAGTCTCATGATGTTGATCTCGGGAGGCATTCGAAGGCTCGGTGCCGCGGGCGGTGGTAATTGTAGCACATATTCAGAGTAAGTCCCTCTCTCGCCTGGCTTGGTTCG
This sequence comes from Amphibalanus amphitrite, assembly GCF_019059575.1. Classification (NCBI taxonomy): domain Eukaryota; kingdom Metazoa; phylum Arthropoda; class Thecostraca; order Balanomorpha; family Balanidae; genus Amphibalanus; species Amphibalanus amphitrite. The sequence goes on from NW_024881550.1 coordinate 1,401,111, forward strand.
TATTTGTTGAACCCCTGCGGTCTTGAGGTCCGGTACGTCGCCATTCCTGTCCGATCGCTTGGCTTTGCTCTGATCGACTTGCTCTTGGCACGTAGACTTCTCCTTTCACCGTACTCAACACCAGGTCAGTTTTTGTTGTGGAGTTTGGAACCGCAAGATTAGCGTAGCATGGCTGGTGTGTTTCCTCCCGCTCCTCTTGATCTCCCCCTCAGATTTTCCCGTTGCTCGCTGGAGGCAGGCTTTGCTCTTCGCGTTCCAGTCGTCCCGACGGCGCAGGCTTCTTCTCAGGTTCCTCCTCCCGCGTTTGGAAAAACTGCCACGATCTTTCCGACCACTTGTTGCTGCGATTCGGGAACCTTCTTGTGTAGCAGCTCAGGACCTCCCCTTCCCGGTGGCTGGCTCCCACTGCTTCTTCTTCATCTGCCATTTCACTTCATTGTCAAATGTCTTGCATTTCCTGCACCCTTGATCTTGATCTTGTTGTGATCTGGGCTAAACCAGTAACATATGCTTGCGCATGTACGAGTTGGATCCTTGTGATCAGATTGCTGCTCCTCTCGAACCTCTAGATGTTATCTTGTCTTGTTTCTTCGTAGTGCAGTGTCCTTTACCGTCGATCTTGTTCTTTCTGGGCGGCTTCTCGATAGTGCGACTCTGCTGATTGCATGTTGCATTTTGTGACTGCAGTTCCCTTGAATAACTGGGTTCAAATTTGTCCCTTTGATCGCAAACTTCTTGAGATGTCATGATGGTTCTTCATCTTCTTCAGTCTTCTTTCTCCCCTTCCTGGCTCGGTTAGGTGAGCACTGTTGATTGTAGGTTCCGTGCAACATAACTGAAACGCATCTGAACAGCTGGGTATGATTCTTCATTCTTGATTATCAATGCCTGGAACGCAACGTCAATGCTTTTCTTAATTTTACCCGTCTTAGATTTCGCTTTCCTTGATTTGGATTTTGTGCAACATTGCTGAGTCCATGTTGCTGTTGCATGCAATAGAACTGCAACGCCACCGTACGACTGGATCCGTCTTTCCTTCTTGCCCGCAGATTTCTTGGACCAACGCCAATACTTCTTTTTACTTCTCCGGTCTCGTTCTTCTGGATTTGGATTTGTGCAACATTGCTGGTTCCGTGTTGCATGCAACCGCATTGCAATGCCTCTGAACAGCTGGACCTGCTTCTGTCTCCTTGACCACTAACTCCGTAATTGTTAATGTTCCTCCTTAAATTTTCAGTTTTGACCTCGTTCTTCTGGGTTTGGATATGCGTAACTTCACTGATTGCATGCAACAGAACTGCAACCTTTCTCGATAGCCGGATTCAATTGTGTCCTCTTAACCTCAACCTTCTTGGATGTTATGAAGTATTTTTGAATTTCTTCTGTCTTCGGTCCTGTTTTCTGGCTTCGGGTATGTGCCACATTGCTAAATTGTGTTGCATGCAACGGAACTTGCAACGCCTCGAAACAGCTGAAGTACTTTCGGACATCTTGACTATCACCTCCTTGAATAGTGTTCTTGAATGTAGTGGTATCCTCCTTGATTTCTAGCGTTTGGTTTCGTTCTTATTGGTCCTGTATGTGCAACATGGCTGATTTTCATGTTGTGTGCAACCGGATTGCAACTTCTCTGTACTGTTGGGTTATATCCTGTGTTCATAGCCATGACCCCAGTTGATACGTGGTTCTTCTCCGTAGCTCCTCCGGTCTTCGATCCTGTTTTTCTCGGGCTCGGATATGTGCAACTCGGCTGATTGTATGTTGCATGCAACTGAGCTGCAACTCCTCTGGGCTGTTGATGACATCCTGTTTTCATAGCCAGTGGATACAACGTGTCTCTTCTCCGTAGCTCCTCCAGTTCGTCGATCGTATTTTCTTCTTGGGCTCTGGTATGCGCAACTCTGCTGATTGCATGTTGCATGCAACTGGACTGCAACTCCTCTTCCTCCTCTGGACTGTTTGATGATGTCCTGTCCTGTCAGTGAGTACAACCTGTTTCTTCTCTATTGCTCGTTCAGTCTTCGGTCTTGATTTTTTCTTGGGTTCGGGTATGTGCAACTCTGCTGATTGCATGTTGCAACTGGGCTGCAACTCCTCTGGGCTGTTGATGGCATCCTGGTTTCATAGCCAGTGGATACAACGTGTCTCTTCTCGCAGCTCCTCCAGTCGTCGATCTTATTTTTTCTTGGGCTCTGGTATGCGCAACTCTGCTGATTGCATGTTGCATGCAACTGGACTGCAACTCCTCTGGACTGTAACTCCTCAGGACTGCTGGATTATATCCCGTCTTCATAGCTAGTGGATACAACGTGTTTGCTCTCCATACTCCTCCAGTCTTCGAACTTGAATTTTTTTCTTTGGGTTCGGGTATGTGCAACTCTGCTGATTTCATGTTGCATGCAACAAAGCCATTGCCCCACGTTGGGCGCCACGAATGTGATGTTGCCCCCTGGGGGTCCGGAAGCGGTGGGGAGTATGTTTAAAAAAAATATTGTTTAATAAATTTCGTCATCGGGGGTGTTTTCTTTCCGAGATGGTTGCCGACCTGCGCGTGCCTCTGGAACACCTTCAGGTGAGTGTTTTCGGCTGGTAGATCCTCAAATGGTTGATTAATGAGTTGATTTTCTTGCTGTTTGATTTCTCTCTTGTTCAAACGTAATTACACACCCATTTCCAATTGCTGATCGGTCCGTTGGTTTCAAGCTGACCGATTCCTTTCCGCCACCGTTCCTTGCGCCTGGGGCTCGTCACAAACAATATTTATAATGAGGCTGGCTTGTCGCTTGTCAACATATAGTCTTCACTGCCTAGGATGGTATCTGTCTCATAAGGAATTTAGGACACGGATGTCTCCCCAAAGCATATAATTTTTGATGCCTCCCTTGAGGACATAACCTGAAGCCACCATCTGATACCTGATAGCTACCCACCATTCTCTCCCTTTCTAATGCCTATCATCCCAAAGATAATCGAGTACATCCCCATTTAATGTCGCCCTCAATGCTGAGATTAGATCTCCCGCTGGTCCTTACACTATATGACGCATACCTCAATCTCCCTCAGACTCACTCTCTTTGTCATACCTCTCTCATCCCACTACAATAAATTTGATCCCGCGTCGACCTCTCAGTCCCTCCCAGCAATTGTTCTAACTCCCTCCAGCGGTACATATCAGGGACAATAAACGCAATTTGTTCAATAGACTCCGTGATTAGTGTAAATTTCATCTAAGCTTACTCTTACCTCCCAACGACTTATCGCGCCCCATTCCAACATTGGAATCGTGTGTGCTCTTCCTAGCACCTCTTGGGCTCCCTGGCCCAATATCCTCGAACACCTACATCACTTGACCCTGATTACTTGTCTAAAGGTGCAACGCAGGTAGCGATTACATTATTAGCGTTCGTCGATGGGTGTGATTGGTTCAATCAATCTCTGCCGGCCCACTCTCTTCGAACACCTACATCATTGACCCCGATTACTTGTCTAAAGATCGACGCGGGTAGCGTCAGTTATTAGCGTTCCTCGGTGCTATGATTGGTCGTCAACCCTGCCGCTCACGGCACATCTCTGTTCCCTACTAAAAATCCGCGGCCGGACGTTGGTTACTGACCCTTGCAGCCCTTCTGTGAGAGACCGTCTTACGCGTTTTCACCTAACGAACCGGTGGACACAAGCCTGCTGCCGGCGACCGCAGTCTCTTGGGCTCGAACAGGTCCCTACTCTCATACAGCCATGGCACCCGCAAGTGGCGCCTTTCAATCATTGACCGGTGTGATTCGAAAGACTCCATGACTATCTACCTTCAATTTTATCCGAGTCGCGGAAGTTTGTCCTGCAGATGTGTGTTCACGCGCGTTAGCTTCATGAGTGATACATGCTGTGGCCTTCCAACGGGCTTAATCACTTACCTCATCTCGGCGGTATTAATCCTTCGCCCAATTCTCTATCATTTTCGTATTTGTCACTCACCTTCGGCAGTGTGCTCCCTCGTCCTGTCTCTCTTTCTGACTCACCTCCAGCTTGGGCGTCTTATGGCGTTCTTTGTTCTGATATCTGCCTAACATGTTTACTTACTTCCTCCGTAACGTGAGACAGTTCCAATCCTAGTAGACTTAGACGTATCAGCAGAGTCAAAAACACATGAAAGTGTTGCAACATACCTCCTCTTCGGCTAGCATCCATCCTTAGATCTTTCCTCCTTGTGTAATTCCGGTTTCAATATCTATCGACCACTTCAAAGTCACTCCTTCTGTATCTCCTTACCTGTCTGATCCGTAGAATCCCTTCAGTCCATGTGCGCACCGCTGCGCGGTACGAATCAATTGTTACCCGCGACATGAACAAAAAAAAATCATGGATAGAGAAATCTGCGCCGCCAAATACTCAGACCATCTACTACTCCTTTCATCTACACGATATTTACGCCTATCAGCCGAAACGTCTCCGCCGTAGCTTGCTATATTCACTCATGACGTCATATTCCAGGAAACAGACTGTGTTTACACTTGTTGATCAGTAATGACGTCATAAGATGTGTCGTCGGCGGGTTGGTCATCCTGACTTCTCATCGTCTAACCTTGGACACGCCACTTTTGGTCGGAATTTCAACTTGACTCTCTTGAGTGTTCCCCGTGGTTTCAATGAAGCAATCTCGGTAGTGCCCAATCATTTGTGATCATGAATATTTTTTATGTGGATTGTTGTCTGGCGTCCCTCGCCACGCTGTCGCAAATTTCTCTGGGGTCGTAAGTATTTGCATCAAGGGAACTCTAAGGTAGTGCGCCGGATTAGTCTCAATTTGGCATTTCGGTTTAAAGACAATCCAAATCATGTGATTTCATGTTATGCCACTGAACCGATTTTAGAATCAATTTCATAATGCAGATTTTTTTTGACATACTGGTCCAGATGATTTATTTAATTTGCAATGGACAATCAACTTGTGATGTTCTAATTTAAGGTAGCTCGGTTTTACCGATTGCTATGGTGTTGAAGGTATACAGATTTGGCAAATTTGGTATCCAATTATTCAAATGGGGGACATCAGCAATGGGAAATGGCTATATCAAATCAGAGACAGGAGCAGTAAATTGCAATAAGCTAATGGGGAACTGACCATTGGAGAATGATGCTTGTCCTCAGCGCTTTGTCCGCCTCCCTCCAAAACTAAATTTTAAACTAAATTGGTGGCTCGGCAAAGACTGGTGTAATCAATAGTACGCTCATTGCCATTTCTCCAGTGTTAATGGTAATTTGAGTTATTTACCTAGTGGGTACTTTTGCTGGCAAACCTGCTATTATAATCTCAGTCAAGGTAGCTGTCCAGGATAGAGGACAATCCGATAGACAGCCCTCCGTTGTATCTGTTCCACCACCTGACAAAGTTTGTCATGTTCATTGATGCCTTATAAATTTCAATTCCAGGATATCCCCTTTAAGTGAAACCACACTGGTCCGAAACTGTTGTGTTGGCATCCGAGACCCAATGTAAGATCAGTTGTGACTTGAGAGGTCAATGGTCATTGACATTGAAATTCCATGTTCAATAGATCATGTCAATAGAAAGAGATCTACTAACGGATGTTACTGGGAATAATATGACTTGAATTATTGCATGTTACCTACTGATTTATCATCTGAATTCATTAATTTCAGCGTATCCCTCTAAAACTTTGTAAGTACAGTTGTCAGTAGCTTTCACACCATGCATGACATGAGATGAATGTCCTAGGCTTGGGGTGGCAATGACCTTTGCCATTTTTGTTGTACATGTTTGTTAGGGAATGACACTAGAAATGTGACTGGGGTGGGTGTAATTTCCTCACAAGTCCCTGGTGCTGCTCAATTGAATCTAACGCCATCCGACTCAATCATGGTGACTTTCTGTCTTTCAATTTCTAAGTTTTAGTGATGCGCGCTCAATCATAACACAATTAGTCTCCCCATCCCTGTTTTAGCCTATAATTGTCTGCTAATCTGATTAACCTGACTCGCGATGTAGAGTTTGGTTTCGACTGACAAAGGTAACCAGTTTCTCCCAGAATTAGACCGTATAGTTGTCCACCAAGATTTACTAAAATTTGATCATATGTGACTGCCGTCTATTTCTCCCCTTTTTTGACCACCCGCAAATTTGTCCGTCTTTTCTACTGAGGTCATCGTGGGTCAATCGTTAAAAAAAAGGTTCGTCCAGCTGTCTTAACAGATAATTTGTTTTTCTCAGCAGGTCCATATTGGTGCATTGTTCGCGGTGCAGCTGAGGGCCGGTGACCAGCGCTCTTTCCGATCCAGCGGCGAGGGACCGGGCCGTACTCACTACTCGTGAGATTCAACTGTCCTTGCCGTTGGCCTTATCTGGGTTAAATTAACATGACGGTCACTTTGCCTGCTAGTTAAATGAGTTATCACGCCTTACTTGAGAGGTTTCGACAAATTGAACGTATTCCAATGCAATGATCACTAAATATTATTTAGATCATTTGAGAATGTGCCCTGTGATCAAAAGCTATCTTGTTTGATTCCTTCATTTGTTAGATGTTGAAACGAAGATGAAACTCAGACCTTTGGTTCGTTGTTGGTCTGAGTCCTTTAAACAAAAGATATTTCATCGAATCTACATATACAAGATTTGTAAATTAAGCCAACGTGGAGGGTTAGGTAATAAGCATCCTTAAATGCTTGTAGTTATGGGCTTAGCGGTGACATGACCTTGTTCCACACTGACCGGCGACCATTCTGACTCACCGACGCTTTTGGCGCCGCCTAGTGGATGTAGTGGTAGGTTATACGGGCTAGGTGGCAGTAGAGTGCCACGCATCTAATTCGTACCAAAAGCTTTCATTTATGGGGTCGATCTTTGTAAAGACTGAATTAAAATGTTTGCTTCGACATCCTCCTCCTCTCTCTCTCTCTCTCTCTCCTCTCTCCTCTCTCTCTCTCTCTCTTTCGCTCACTCACTCTCTCGCTTACTCACTCTCGCTCACTCACTTCTCGCTCTCTCTCTCTCTCTCTCTCTCTCTCTCTCTCTCTCTCTCTCTCTCTCTCTCTCTCTCTCTCTCGCTCACTCTCTCTCTCTCGCTCACTCTCTCTCTCTCTCTCTCTCTCTTCTCTCTCTCTCTCTCTCTCTCTCTCTCTCTCTCACTATGATCATTCACATTCGCTCTCTCACTCACCCACTCATTTCAGTCAGTCACACGCAATTGCGTGCCGACACGAGGGACCTCTTGCGGCAGTTTAGGGAACCAGCTTGGTCTATTTCACGCTAGGCGGCACTGCTAGTACTGTCAGCTGCATCTGAGCGCTGTCGGAGTTTGCACCGGAGGCATTAGACCTTGTAGGTGGCGCTAGTGGTGCTACCGTTGGTGCGTCAATTGACCTGTTAATTGTTTAAGGTCATGTTAAGGTCAAGGGTCATACATTTTCATATCGCGCGGACTACATCGCTCAGTTTTTAGTAAAACTCACGGGGCCCAACATACTCCCAAAATTAATCACAAATTACTTCAAGGAACGGGTGGGCGTGGTCACGTTCACGATCCGGTGTTAACTAACTCGAGTGGGTTGGAAGTGTAGGCAAATGCTGCCCGGCGGCAAAATGCGTGGTGTGACCGTGCACGTTACATGGTTCCTGTCAATTAATTGGGGTCTGCAGACTGTTCAGTAATCCGATCTGAACAAAACGGTCCTATCATACCTGAATGGTGATTAATGGGCTGTGATAATTTCTCGCTTCCCTCCGTAACCAACTCTAGTTGTGTACAACCAGGGTGACATTTTCACGTCATATTGAACGGTAACTCGCTTGACGTTTATGATTAACCCTCGCCGGACCTATTGGTTTTCTACATACGCGCCGGCCGGGGGGGGGGGGGGGTACGACCCCCCCCTCGCCGTTTCGCCCTGGTGGAGCTAGCGCGTCGCGGAAAAAAAAACGAGCGTGTGCGCCGTTACGAGACGCAGAGATTGGTACCCGATTTTAAGGTCCTAGGTCAACCGGTGACCTCTGAGGTCAGGTCAAGTGCCCCAAGGTACGGTTCAGTTTTTGGTGAATAACTTCGCAAAAAACGGCCGCAGAGCGCCGATTTTGGCAGCATCGTGTTCGTCTCGCTCAGGCGCGTCGAATGATATGCTTTTTGTCCGGGTCAGGTCAACTTGGGGTGTTGACCTCAGGTCAAGGTCAGGTCAGCACCCCCAGGTCACGAAGTTGGTCGAAAGGGGTCATGTCGCATATCATTCGATTCGGCAGGTCTTCCTGAGTCCATTGGTGGCTTTCCCGACTCGCTAGCTCAATTTGATCAAGAGTTATTGACGAAAAACTAATATGACCTTGATGACGTCATAAATGACGTCACGCAAGGTCAACATTGCAAAAGTGACGCATCTAACCTTGCAAGGAGTGCATAAAATCACGATTCTGTGTGCTTGAGATAGTTGGAGATCGTTCCCGGCGCCAGAATAGCAGTTTGAATTTTTCCCCATTGACTTATAATGGTGAGGTCACGAAAATGACCTGACCTCATATGACCTTTAGGAAAAATCCGAGATATACAAGTTGTGGGACTCATAATGGATACTAGATCCTGCAAGTTTCATTTCCCTGTGACATCTCCTCTGGCAGTGAGGGCGTTGCGAAGTTGCGACATCTGAAGACCGTGCAGAGGTTCACTTATGACGTCATAGGTCAGTGACCTGACCTGACCCAAAATGCGGTTGGTGTCAAAAGATGCGGCTTGGATCAAAGGTCAGGTATGCCAAGTTTCAGCTCTCTATCGCCAGCGTGTTCGGAGCTATCGCGAAAAAAACCCTATGGGGGGGGCGGCACCCGCCCCCCCCCTCGGCCGGCGAGGGTTAAATTGTCTCAAATGATGCATCAACTTAACAACCGTGGCATTTGTACGTTAATCTTTGATATACCTCGAAGGGAGCGAGCATCGACATCTGTTAAATACCGATAATGCTAGGAGAGAAAGGAAATTGATGGACATATTCCGAACAGCGATCAATTTATAACGATTGAAATGGCGATTCAGCTTGGCTTCGGCTATATAAACTCGAGTCACGAAACGGCTCAAGGCTGATTTAATAACGAACCGGAAGGCGATTCAGTTTCCCCATGTTCTTGTTCTGGCGCTGGGCTGCCGAAGGAGCAGAATAATGTTTAACGTTTACGATGTTTTACTCTCCTTATCCAATTGTAACTGTAACACTAGATTGATAATGGATTGAAACGCTGGTCTACCGGGCCCAAACTAGTTAGATTATGAAACAGCTTATGCTGACCTACTAGCAAAAAAAAAAAAAAAAAAAAACGAATTTGTGGTGGTCGCGTCGTGAGGGCGTGATCATTGCGTTTCCGTTGATTCGTGATCAGATCGCCGCGGTGTAGTCCCGGTGAGCCTGTGATGTGATGCCGGCGTACGGTCGTGTGGTCGACGTTGACAACTTAAAGATAATTACGTTAGCGGTCTCTGTGAGTCCGAATCAGCAACATATCTGAAGTAACCCTCCCTTCTTTCCCAGACAGATTGTTAAATTTTCACGCTATATTTACAAACGGACGATACAATACTGGTCATTTTCAACCGGTGTACCACGATCGGTTGTCAGCTCGCCAATGTCAACTGAGCCTTAACTCTAATCCTAACGCCCTAACTGCAGAAAAAAAAGATTAATTACAAAACATCGCCAATTGAACTGTCATGACGTCATCTGACGTAGTTTGACGCGTCAGTGGTGACCAGCGCCCCAAAAATGACACCACCTGATCTGTTCCCCTCCCCTCCCATACATTGAACCCCACACCTCACTGCGGCCGGACCGCGCGCGCGATGGCCGACGGATAGCGCTCCCCCAATACCAATGTAATGGTGAGCCATTAGCCTACACTGACCATTACTGACCCGCCCCGGCTGTCCCTCTAGCCCCTCTGTCTATCCCATAGACAAGGCCGGACCAGTCAGGCCCATTAGCCCCTTCCCGCCTTTACAAACAGACGCACCACTGCCGCGCTGCTCGGTCGGGAGCGGAATGTAGCGACCATCTGCCCTCCCTTCCCTGCCGAATAACACTCCCACGATGTTAAATCCATTACCCTCTAATGGTGGCTCAGGTTAGACCCCAGGGAGTGGCATTTGTAATCCAGATCAGAGACATCCGAGGGGTAAATGGGAGGTGAATTGTCCATGACGGGGAGGCAGTCTTGATGAGGCGGACAGATGAGATGACTCACTTGACAGTGTTTGATGATTGCTGTCCACTCCAGCTGAGGTCCGGTGCAGTGATGATCCGATCAGCAGAGAGGCCGCTCCGGCCGAAGCCGGGCGGGGCGGTGTCCCGCGCCGAGTCCCGAGGCGTTCTGTCTCTGGTGGTCGGCCTCCGGTGGTCGGTCTCGGGTCTGTCTGAATCCCCTTCTCCTTCTCCGCTGAGTTTTTGTTCGCCTGTGATTTCCGGGCCGGAGGTTCCGGGCGTCGCCGGGCCTCCCCGACCGGGGCAGAAAATTGGCGACATCCCGTCTCGCATCCGGAGTCGAGACTGTCACCCTCCTCCCTCCATTCCGCCGGAAAGCGACGTCATCCTCACTTGCGCGGCTCATCCGTCTCAGCTGTCTCCTGCCGGATGACGTTTTCACACTCGATTTTCGCCGGATGTCGGTCCCTGCCTGTGCCGGACGCGGCGTTTTTCGCACTAGCCAGTACCGGGAGCAGGTGGTTCCGACTGCGCCGCGTTTGTCGGTGGCAGCTGCGCCGGCCCGGATGGGTGTGTTGGAACTCCACCCTTCGGCGAGCCTTTGATCTTCGCTTAATGGTGACCGGCCGACGGTCGGGTAATCGTTTGGTCGACCCCTCCCCACGCTGGCTCAGCGCCGCGGCAGACAGTGCGATCGTCCTTACGTATAGAGTGTGAGAGATGTCCTTTTTGATGTATGGAAAAAAAATGTTACAGCTTCCAGCTGTTACATTTTCAGGCTTCTTCTTTTAATTGTGCCCCCACAATTAAGGGTGGGCTTGTTCTGCATGGTAGTCGGCTGGCCTTCTTCATCTGCCTTGGCTAGGACGTTGACGTCCTCTGCCTCCCTGCGATGCGAGGGTGCTGTTTCTGGACTCCATGGGTAACGTCTCCTCGATCCTCCGACAGCTGGTTGTGGTGTAGCCATCCCCCCGAGGTCAGTTCCCTTGCCACCATTTGCCCTAACCTAGCTTACACCCTAACCATCCCATTAGTGACACTCCCCCCTTTCGGTATTCCATCCCCCGAGTTAACTACAGCAGTTCATGTCCTAATCGTTTTCCCCCACATTCGTAAGGTGGTTGCCTGACAAGCCGAGTAACCAGTAAGTATAACACATCTGTTTTAAGTACTACACACCATCAGATATCTACCCCTACATAAAACCTAATGACACACCGCGCGCATATTGTCACATCGGTACATACGTCGCTCCATGTTGGTACGACGGCCCGTGGTGGCTCCTTGGTAGCCACTTGGATGAGAGGTCTTGGGCCTTCCCACCGATCGCCGCCTGGCGTGACCCCCTTGGTTGCTCGTGTCCAGGCCGGGGTCGGTCGTCGTAGTCGTGTAGTCCGCTTTGTTGGCGCTAGGGCATCGGGCGCTTTTAGAGCAACGCCTCTGCCAACGCCTTGGTCGATCTGGTTCCCTCCATGGTTGGGCGCTGTTGTCGTGAAGTCCGGTTCGTTGGCGCCAGGGCATTGGGCGTCTTTGAGCAACGCCTCTGCCAACGCCCTGATCGATCTGGCTCTGCCATGGTCGGGCGCTGTTGTCGTGAAGTCCGGTGGCGGTAACCCGCGAGGGTGCTCTGGAGCTGCACGCCTCAACGCCACAGTGGTAACGTTGCTTGCTCTGATACCTGGAACAAAAGAGAAGGGGAGGGTGCTTCTTGGGTCGAAGGGGGGAAGAAGGAAAGTATAAGGCGGTTGGACATGACCCTTGGAGTGGGTAGGATGGAGTTTGGGATGGTTATTGAGCAGGATTGGTTTTACTGGGGTCTGTTGTTCGTCCTCCATGGAGCACATCAACTCTCCGTACCTCTCCTTGGTGACCATGCCTTCGTTTCTGTATTGCAGTTATCTGGGCGGCCTGTTCCTGTTTCACCAGCTGCTCCGTGCGTTCCCATTCGTTCGACCCACTCAGCTGCCCCGCATGCCTCGAACTTCTGGTTTCCAAGGATTCCGTTCGGTGTTTGCGCGACTTGGTTAGTCGGTCTTCGAATTGGTTGGTTGCAGGTCAGCTCAACCCGATGTTCGATGGTTCAATGACATCACGTCCTCAGGTTCATAAAGGCGCTGTTGTTCGTTTATGTGTTCTGCAGCTGTTTCCTTCTTATCCAAACCGAGCGCCTTGGTATCCAGAATCTTCGGATCCATACTTCCTTCGTCCCCTTTTCCCGCTTAGCCAGACATCCGAGTGTTTTGTTCGCTGACACCACGACTTCTTGACCTTCGTTACAGTTGGTGGTCTTGATCTTTGGTCTTCGACGTCTCCTGCTTGGTTGGTGGGGAGTTTAGGTGAGTCTTCTGCTGGTGGGTGACTTTTTTTCACGGCTCGTCTCGACTCAGATGCTGGTGGCGTTGCTGGCTGGCTGGATTTTCTCTCGAGGCTCGGTGCAAACTTCGTTACTGCTTGGTCGACTTCTCTTCTTCTCAGAGTGATGTCTTTCCGCCTGGAACAATCCACCTTGGTCCCTCCTTCTCCGACACCGGTTAGGTAGGGGCCGCCGCTTTCTTCTAGAGTGTCGCCTCCTTCCGTTCTCCAGGATGGTTTTGTTGGCTACAGAGATCCAAAGCTTTCTATTGACTGCTCAACGATGATGTTGTTTTCGGATGAAGCTAACTCCGATGATGGCGTCACGGCGAAGTTCGGCATATGGGAAGGCATCATATCTTCTTCGGTACTCCTAACTTGAATTTTTCTGCTGTTTCTCTGGTGACCGGTTATCATGTGACTTGAGGCGGGCCGAAGAGCCACGCCCGCGATTTGGGAAGACTGGCTGTTGATGTCTGACGAGCGACGCGAGAATCAGTGCCGGTTTCCTTTGGACCTCCTTTCGACGAGAACACTATACGTCGGTCCGTGTCTCGTGCTGTTGACGTAGCAAGGTGGTGGGCTTTCGTGACCAGGTTAGCTGTTTTCTTCTCCTCAGGCTGTCTTCAATCACCTCTGATTGGGATTCCCGTAGATCCTGGTGTCGTTTCCTGTGGAGGTTGAGGGAAAGTTGCGTCCATTCGTTACCGGCTGATCCCCATGCGAACGATGATGTCAGTCTCCCTGATGTTGATCTCTGGAGGTATTCGAAGGCTCGGTGCCGCGGGCGGTGGTAATTGTAGCACATATTCAGAGTAAGTCCCTCTCTCGCCTGGCTTGGTTGTATTTGTTGAACCCCTGCGGTCTTGAGGTCCGGTACGTCGCCATTCCTGTCCGATCGCTTGGCTTTGCTCTGACCGACTTGCTCTTGGCACGTAGACTTCTCCCTTTCACCGTACTCAACACCAGGTCAGTTTTTTTTTGTTGTGGAGTTTGGAACCGCAAGATTAGCGTAGCATGGCTGGTGTGTTTCCTCCCGCTCCTCTTGATCTCCCCCTCAGATTTTCCCGTTGCTCGCTGGAGGCAGGCTTTGCTCTTCGCGTTCCAGTCTTCCCGACGGCGCAGGCTTCTTCTCAGGTTCCTCCTCCCGCGTTGGAAAAACTGCCACGATCTTTCCGACCACTTGTTGCTGCGAATTCGGGAACCTTCTTGTGTAGCAGCTCAGGACCTCCCCTTCCCGGTGGCTAGCTCCCACTGCTTCTTCTTCATCTGCCATTTCACTTCATTGTCAAATGTCTTGTATTTCCTGCACCCTTGATCTTGATCTTGTTGCGATCTGGGCTAAACCAGTAACATATGCTTGCGCATGTACGGGTTGGATCCTTGTGATCAGATTGCTGCTCCTCTCGAACCTCTAGATGTTATCTTGTCTTGGTTTCTTCGTAGTTGCAGTGTCTGTCGATCTTGTTCCTTTCTGGGCGGCTCTGCTATAGATGAGACTCTGCTGATTGCATGTTGCACCTTGTGACTGCAGTTCCTCTTGAATAACTGGATCCAGTTTTGTCCCTTTGACCGCAAACTTCTTGAGATGTCGTGATGGTTCTTCATCTTCTTCAGTCTTCTTTCTCCCCTTCCTGGTTCGGTTAGGTGGAGCACTGTTGATTGTAGGTTCCGTGCAACATAACTGAAACGCATCTGAACAGCTGGGTATGATTCTTCATTCTTGATTATCAATGCCTGGAACGCAACGTCAATGCTTTTCTTACTTTTACCGTCTTAGATTTCGCTTTCCTTGATTTGGATTTTGTGCAACATTGCTGAGTCCATGTTGCTGTTGCATGCAATAGAACTGCAACGCCACCGTACGACTGGATCCGTCTTTCCTTCTTGCCCGCAGATTTCTTGGACCCAACGCCAATACTTCTTTTTACTTCTCCGGTCTCGTTCTTCTGGATTTGGATTTGTGCAACCTTGCTGGTTCCGTGTTGCATGCAACCGCATTGCAATGCCTCTGAACAGCTGGACCTGCTTCTGTCTCCTTGACCACTAACTCCGTAATTGTTAATGTTCCTCCTTAAATTTTCAAGTTTTGACCTCGTTCTTCTGGGTTTGGATATGCGTAACTTCACTGATTGCATGCAACAGAACTGCAACCTTTCTCGATAGCCGGATTCAATTGTGTCCTCTTAACCTCCACCTTCTTGGATGTTATGAAGTATTTTTGAATTTCTTCTGTCTTCGGTCCTGTTTTCTGGCTTCGGGTATGTGCCACATTGCTAAATTGTGTTGCATGCAACGGAACTTGCAACGCCTCGAAACAGCTGAAGTACTTTCGGACATCTTGACTATCACCTCCTTGAATAGTGTTCTTGAATGTAGCTTGGTATCCTCCTTGATTTCTAGCGTTAGGTTTCGTTCTTATTGGTCCCTGTATGTGCAACATGGCTGATTTTCATGTTGTGTGCAACCGGATTGCAACTTCTCTGTACTGTTGGGTTATATCCTGTGTTCATAGCCATGACCCCAGTTGATACGTGGTTCTTCTCCGTAGCTCCTCCGGTCTTCGATCCTGTTTTTTTCTCGGGCTCGGATATGTGCAACTCGGCTGATTGTATGTTGCATGCAACTGAGCTGCAACTCCTCTGGGCTGTTGATGACATCCTGTTTTCATAGCCAGTGGATACAACGTGTCTTTTCTCCGTAGCTCCTCCAGTTCGTCGATCGTATTTTTCTTCTTGGGCTCTGGTATGCGCAACTCTGCTGATTGCATGTTGCATGCAACTGGACTGCAACTCCTCTTCCTCCTCTGGACTGTTTGATGATGTCCTGTCCTGTCAGTGAGTACAACCTGTTTCTTCTCTATTGCTCGTTCAGTCTTCGGTCTTGATTTTTTCTTGGGTTCGGGTATGTGCAACTCTGCTGATTGCATATTGCATGCAACTGGGCTGCAACTCCTCTGGGCTGTTGATGGCATCCTGGTTTCATAGCCAGTGGATACAACGTGTCTCTTCTTCGCAGCTCCTCCAGTCGGCGATCTTATTTTCTTCTTGGGCTCTGGTATGCGCAACTCTGCTGATTGCATGTTGCATGCAACTGGACTGCAACTCCTCTGGACTGTAACTCCTCAGGACTGCTGGATTATATCCCGTCTTCATAGCTAGTGGATACAACGTGTTTGCTCTCCATAACTCCTCCAGTCTTCGAACTTGAATTTTTTTCTTTGGGTTCGGGTATGTGCAACTCTGCTGATTTCATGTTGCATGCAACAAAGCCATTGCCCCACGTTGGGCGCCACGAATGTGATGTTGCCCCCTGGGGGTCCGGAAGCGGTGGGGAGTATGTTTAAAAAAAAATTATTGTTTAATAAATTTTCGTCCATCGGGGTTGTTTTTCTTTCCGAGATGGTTGCCGACCTGCGCCATCCTCTGGAACAACTTCAGGTGAGTGTTTTCGGCTGGTAGATCCTCAAAGGGTTGATTAATGAGTTGATTTTCTTGCTGTTTGATTTCTCTCTTGTTCAACGTAATTACACACCCATTTCCAATTGCTGATCGGTCCGTTGGTTTCAAGCTGACCGATTCCTTTCCGCCACCGTTCCTTGCGCCTGGGGCTCGTCACAAACAATATTTATAATGAGGCTGGCTTGTCGCTTGTCAACATATAGTCTTCACTGCCTAGGATGGTATCTGTCTCATAAGGAATTTAGGACACGGATGTCTCCCCAAAGCATATAATTTTTGATGCCTCCCTTGAGGACATAACCTGAAGCCACCATCTGATACCTGATAGCTACCCACCATTCTCTCCCTTTCTAATGCCTATCATCCCAAAGATAATCGAGTACATCCCCATTTAATGTCGCCCTCAATGCTGAGATTAGATCTCCCGCTGGTCCTTACACTATATGACGCATACCTCAATCTCCCTCAGACTCACTCTCTTTGTCATACCTCTCTCATCCCACTACAATAAATTTTTTGATCCCGCGTCGACCTCTCAGTCCTTCCCAGCAATTGTTCTAACTCCCTCCAGCGGTACATATCAGGGACAATAAACGCAATTTGTTCAATAGACTCCGTGATTAGTGTGAATTTCATCTAAGCTTACTCTTACCTCCCAACGACTTATCGCGCCCCATTCCAACATTGGAATCGTGTGTGCTCTTCCTAGCACCTCTTGGGCTCCCTGGCCCAATATCCTCGAACACCTACATCACTTGACCCTGATTACTTGTCTAAAGGTGCAACGCAGGTAGCGATTACATTATTAGCGTTCGTCGATGGGTGTGATTGGTTCAATCAATCTCTGCCGGCCCACTCTCTTCGAACACCTACATCATTGACCCCGATTACTTGTCTAAAGATATGACGCGGGTAGCGTCAGTTATTAGCGTTCCTCGGTGACTATGATTGGTTCGTCAACCCCTGCCGCTCACGGCACATCTCTGTCTCCCTACTAAAAATATCCGCGGCCGGACGTTGGTTACTGACCCTTGCAGCCCTTCTGTGAGAGACCGTTTTACGCGTTTTCACCTAACGAACCGGTGGACACAAGCCTGCTGCCCCGGCGACCGCAGTCTCTTTGGGCTCGAACAGGTCCCTACCCTCTCATACAGCCATGGCACCCGCGAGTGGCGCCTTTCAATCATTGACCGGTGTGATTCGAAAGACTCCATGACTTATCTAACCTTCAATTTTATCCGAAGTCGCGGAAGTTTGTCCTACAGATGTGTGTTCACGCGCGTTAGCTTCATGAGTGATACATGCTGTGGCCTTCCAACGATGGGCTTAATCACTTACCTCATCTCGGCGGTATTAATCCTTCGCCCAATTCTCTATCATTTTCGTATTTGTCACTCACCTTCGGCAGTGTGCTCCCTCGTCCTGTCTCTGTCTCTTTCTGACTCACCTCTCCGCTTGGGCGTCTTATGGCGTTCTTTGTTCTGATATCTGCCTAACATGTTTACTTACTTCCTCCGTAACGTGAGACAGTTCCAATCCTAGTAGACTTAGACGTATCAGCAGAGTCAAAAACACATGAAAGTGTTGCAACATACCTCCTCTTCGGCTAGCATCCATCCTTAGATCTTTCCTCCTTATGTAATTCCGGTTTCAATATCTATCGACCACTTCAAAGTCACTCCTTCTGTATCTCCTTACCTGTCTGATCCGTAGAATCCCTTCAGTCCATGTGCGCACCGCTGCGCGGTACGAATCAATTGTTACCCGCGACATGAACAAAAAAAAATCATCGGATAGAGAAATCTGCGCCGCCAAATACTCAGACCATCTACTACTCCTTTCATCTACACGATATTTACGCCTATCAGCCGAAACGTCTCCGCCGTAGCTTGCTATATTCACTCAATGACGTCATATTCCAGGAAACAGACTGTGTTTACACTTGTTGATCAGTAATGACGTCATAAGATTGTGTCGTCGGCGGGTTGGTTCATCCTGACTTCTCATCGTCTAACCTTGGACACGCCACTTTTTGGTCGGAATTTCAACTTGACTCTCTTGAGTGTTCCCCGTGGTTTCAATGAGGCAATCCTCGGTAGTGCCCAATCATTTGTGATCATGAATATTTTTTTATGTGGATTGTTGTCTGGCGTCCCTCGCCTCGCTGTCGCAAATTTCTCTGGGGTCGTAAGTATTTGCATCAAGGGAACTCTAAGGTAGTGCGCCGGATTAGTCTCAATTTGGCATTTCGGTTTAAAGACAATCCAAATCATGTGATTTCATGTTATGCCACTGAACCGATTTTTAGAATCAATTTCATAATGCAGATTTTTTTTTTGACATACTGGTCCAGATGATTTATTTAATTTGCAATGGACAATCAACTTGTGATGTTCTAATTTTAAGGTAGCTCGGTTTTCCGATTGCTATGGTGTTGAAGGTATACAGATTTGGCAAATTTGGTATCCAATTATTCAAATGGGGGACATCAGCAATGGGAAATGGCTATATCAAATCAGAGACAGGAGCAGTAAATTGCAATAAGCTAATGGGGAACTGACCATTGGAGAATGATGCTTGTCCTCAGCGCTTTGTCCGCCTCCCTCCAAAACTAAATTTTAAACTAAATTGGTGGCTCGGCAAAGACTGGTGTAATCAATAGTACGCTCATTGCCATTTCTCCAGTGTTAATGGTAATTTGAGTTATTTACCTAGTGGGTACTTTTGCTGGCAAACCTGCTATTATAATCTCAGTCAAGGTAGCTGTCCAGGATAGAGGACAATCCGATAGACAGCCCTCCGTTGTATCTGTTCCACCACCTGACAAAGTTTGTCATGTTCATTGATGCCTTATAAATTTCAATTCCAGGATATCCCCTTTAAGTGAAACCACACTGGTCCGAAACTGTTGTGTTGGCATCCGAGACCCAATGTAAGATCAGTTGTGACTTGAGAGGTCAATGGTCATTGACATTGAAATTCCATGTTCAATAGATCATGTCAATAGAAAGAGATCTACTAACGGATGTTACTGGGAATAATATGACTTGAATTATTGCATGTTACCTACTGATTTATCATCTGAATTCATTAATTTCAGCGTATCCCTCTAAAACTTTGTAAGTACAGTTGTCAGTAGCTTTCACACCATGCATGACATGAGATGAATGTCCTAGGCTTGGGGTGGCAATGACCTTTGCCATTTTTGTTGTACATGTTTGTTAGGGAATGACACTAGAAATGTGACTGGGGTGGGTGTAATTTCCTCACAAGTCCCTGGTGCTGCTCAATTGAATCTAACGCCATCCGACTCAATCATGGTGACTTTCTGTCTTTCAATTTCTAAGTTTTAGTGATGCGCGCTCAATCATAACACAATTAGTCTCCCCATCCCTGTTTTAGCCTATAATTGTCTGCTAATCTGATATTAACCTGACTCGCGATGTAGAGTTTGGTTTCGACTGACAAAGGTAACCAGTTTCTCCCAGAATTAGACCGTATAGTTGTCCACCAAGATTTACTAAAATTTGATCATATGTGACTGCCGTCTATTTCTCCCCTTTTTTGACCACCCGCAAATTTGTCCGTCTTTTCTACTGAGGTCATCGTGGGTCAATCGTTAAAAAAAAGGTTCGTCCAGCTGTCTTAACAGATAATTTGTTTTTCTCAGCAGGTCCATATTGGTGCATTGTTCGCGGTGCAGCTGAGGGCCGGTGACCAGCGCTCTTTCCGATCCAGCGGCGAGGGACCGGGCCGTACTCACTACTCGTGAGATTCAACTGTCCTTGCCGTTGGCCTTATCTGGGTTAAATTAACATGACGGTCACTTTGCCTGCTAGTTAAATGAGTTATCACGCCTTACTTGAGAGGTTTCGACAAATTGAACGTATTCCAATGCAATGATCACTAAATATTATTTAGATCATTTGAGAATGTGCCCTGTGATCAAAAGCTATCTTGTTTGATTCCTTCATTTGTTAGATGTTGAAACGAAGATGAAACTCAGACCTTTGGTTCGTTGTTGGTCTGAGTCCTTTAAACAAAAGATATTTCATCGAATCTACATATACAAGATTTGTAAATTAAGCCAACGTGGAGGGTTAGGTAATAAGCATCCTTAAATGCTTGTAGTTATGGGCTTAGCGGTGACATGACCTTGTTCCACACCTGACCGGCGACCATTCTGACTCACCGACGCTTTTGGCGCCGCCTAGTGGATGTAGTGGTAGGTTATACGGGCTAGGTGGCAGTAGAGTGCCACGCATCTAATTCGTACCAAAAGCTTTCATTTATGGGGTCGATCTTTGTAAAGACTGAATTAAAATGTTTTGCTTCGACATCCTCCTCCCTCTCTCTCTCTCTCTCTCTCTCTCTCTCCCTCTCTCTCTCTCTCTCTCTCTCTTCGCTCACTCACTCTCTCGCTTACTCACTCTCTCGCTCACTCACCTTCTCGCTCTCTCTCTCTCTCTCTCTCCTCTCTCTCTCTCTCTCATCTCTCTCTCTCTCTCTCTCTCTCTCTCTCTCTCTCTCTCTCTCTCGCTCACTCTCCTCTCTCTCGCTCACTCTCTCTCTCTCTCTCTCTCTCTCTCTCTCTCTCTCTCTCTCTCTCTCTCTCTCTCTCTCTCTCTCACTATGATCATTCACATTCGCTCTCTCACTCACCCACTCATTTCAGTCAGTCACACGCAATTGCGTGCCGACACGAGGGACCTCTTGCGGCAGTTTAGGGAACCAGCTTGGTCTATTTCACGCTAGGCGGCACTGCTAGTACTGTCAGCTGCATCTGAGCGCTGTCGGAGTTTGCACCGGAGGCATTAGACCTTGTAGGTGGCGCTAGTGGTGCTACCGTTGGTGCGTCAATTGACCTGTTAATTGTTTAAGGTCATGTTAAGGTCAAGGGTCATACATTTTTCATATCGCGCGGACTACAATCGCTCAGTTTTTAGTAAAACTCACGGGGCCCAACATACTCCCAAAATTAATCACAAATTACTTCAAGGAACGGGTGGGCGTGGTCACGTTCACGATCCCGGTGTTAACTAACTCGAGTGGGTTGGAAGTGTAGGCAAATGCTGCCCGGCGGCAAAATGCGTGGTGTGACCGTGCACGTTACATGGTTCCTGTCAATTAATTGGGGTCTGCAGACTGTTCAGTAATCCGATCTGAACAAAACGGTCCTTATCATACCTGAATGGTGATTAATGGGCTGTGATAATTTCTCGCTTCCCTCCGTAACCAACTCTAGTTGTGTACAACCAGGGTGACATTTTCACGTCATATTGAACGGTAACTCGCTTGACGTTTATGATTAACCCTCGCCGGACCTATTGGTTTTCTACATACGCGCCGGCCGAGGGGGGGGGGGGGCGGGTACGACCCCCCCCTCGCCGTTTCGCCCCTGGTGGAGCTAGCGCGTCGCGGAAAAAAAACGAGCGTGTGCGCCGTTACGAGACGCAGAGATTGGTACCCGATTTTAAGGTCCTAGGTCAACCGGTGACCTCTGAGGTCAGGTCAAGTGCCCCAAGGTACGGTTCAGTTTTTGGTGAATAACTTCGCAAAAAACGGCCGCAGAGCGCCGATTTTGGCAGCATCGTGTTCGTCTCGCTCAGGCGCGTCGAATGATATGCTTTTTGTCCGGGTCAGGTCAACTTGGGGTGTTGACCTCAGGTCAAGGTCAGGTCAGCACCCCCAGGTCACGAAGTTGGTCGAAAGGGGTCATGTCGCATATCATTCGATTCGGCAGGTCTTCCTGAGTCCATTGGTGGCTTTCCCGACTCGCTAGCTCAATTTGATCAAGAGTTATTGACGAAAAACTAATATGACCTTGATGACGTCATAAATGACGTCACGCAAGGTCAACATTGCAAAAGTGACGCATCTAACCTTGCAAGGAGTGCATAAAATCACGATTCTGTGTGCTTGAGATAGTTGGAGATCGTTCCCGGCGCCAGAATAGCAGTTTGAATTTTTCCCCATTGACTTATAATGGTGAGGTCACGAAAATGACCTGACCTCATATGACCTTTAGGAAAAATCCGAGATATACAAGTTGTGGGACTCATAATGGATACTAGATCCTGCAAGTTTCATTTCCCTGTGACATCTCCTCTGGCAGTGAGGGCGTTGCGAAGTTGCGACATCTGAAGACCGTGCAGAGGTTCACTTATGACGTCATAGGTCAGTGACCTGACCTGACCCAAAAATGCGGTTGGTGTCAAAAGATGCGGCTTGGATCAAAGGTCAGGTATGCCAAGTTTCAGCTCTCTATCGCCAGCGTGTTCGGAGCTATCGCGAAAAAACCCTATGGGGGGGCGGCACCCGCCCCCCCCCTCGGCCGGCGAGGGTTAAATTGTCTCAAATGATGCATCAACTTAACAACCGTGGCATTTGTACGTTAATCTTTGATATACCTCGAAGGGAGCGAGCATCGACATCTGTTAAATACCGATAATGCTAGGAGAGAAAGGAAATTGATGGACATATTCCGAACAGCGATCAATTTATAACGATTGAAATGGCGATTCAGCTTGGCTTCGGCTATATAAACTCGAGTCACGAAACGGCTCAAGGCTGATTTAATAACGAACCGGAAGGCGATTCAGTTTCCCCATGTTCTTGTTCTGGCGCTGGGCTGCCGAAGGAGCAGAATAATGTTTAACGTTTACGATGTTTTACTCTCCTTATCCAATTGTAACTGTAACACTAGATTGATAATGGATTGAAACGCTGGTCTACCGGGCCCAAACTAGTTAGATTATGAAACAGCTTATGCTGACCTACTAGCAAAAAAAAAAAAAAAAAAAAAACGAATTTGTGGTGGTCGCGTCGTGAGGGCGTGATCATTGCGTTTCCGTTGATTCGTGATCAGATCGCCGCGGTGTAGTCCCGGTGAGCCTGTGATGTGATGCCGGCGTACGGTCGTGTGGTCGACGTTGACAACTTAAAGATAATTACGTTAGCGGTCTCTGTGAGTCCGAATCAGCAACATATCTGAAGTAACCCTCCCTTCTTTCCCAGACAGATTGTTAAATTTTCACGCTATATTTACAAACGGACGATACAATACTGGTCATTTTCAACCGGTGTACCACGATCGGTTGTCAGCTCGCCAATGTCAACTGAGCCTTAACTCTAATCCTAACGCCCTAACTGCAGAAAAAAAAGATTAATTACAAAACATCGCCAATTGAACTGTCATGACGTCATCTGACGTAGTTTGACGCGTCAGTGGTGACCAGCGCCCCAAAAATGACACCACCTGATCTGTTCCCCTCCCCTCCCATACATTGAACCCCACACCTCACTGCGGCCGGACCGCGCGCGCGATGGCCGACGGATAGCGCTCCCCCAATACCAATGTAATGGTGAGCCATTAGCCTACACTGACCATTACTGACCCGCCCCGGCTGTCCCTCTAGCCCCTCTGTCTATCCCATAGACAAGGCCGGACCAGTCAGGCCCATTAGCCCCTTCCCGCCTTTACAAACAGACGCACCACTGCCGCGCTGCTCGGTCGGGAGCGGAATGTAGCGACCATCTGCCCTCCCTTCCCTGCCGAATAACACTCCCACGATGTTAAATCCATTACCCTCTAATGGTGGCTCAGGTTAGACCCCAGGGAGTGGCATTTGTAATCCAGATCAGAGACATCCGAGGGGTAAATGGGAGGTGAATTGTCCATGACGGGGAGGCAGTCTTGATGAGGCGGACAGATGAGATGACTCACTTGACAGTGTTTGATGATTGCTGTCCACTCCAGCTGAGGTCCGGTGCAGTGATGATCCGATCAGCAGAGAGGCCGCTCCGGCCGAAGCCGGGCGGGGCGGTGTCCCGCGCCGAGTCCCGAGGCGTTCTGTCTCTGGTGGTCGGCCTCCGGTGGTCGGTCTCGGGTCTGTCTGAATCCCCTTCTCCTTCTCCGCTGAGTTTTTGTTCGCCTGTGATTTCCGGGCCGGAGGTTCCGGGCGTCGCCGGGCCTCCCCGACCGGGGCAGAAAATTGGCGACATCCCGTCTCGCATCCGGAGTCGAGACTGTCACCCTCCTCCCTCCATTCCGCCGGAAAGCGACGTCATCCTCACTTGCGCGGCTCATCCGTCTCAGCTGTCTCCTGCCGGATGACGTTTTCACACTCGATTTTCGCCGGATGTCGGTCCCTGCCTGTGCCGGACGCGGCGTTTTTCGCACTAGCCAGTACCGGGAGCAGGTGGTTCCGACTGCGCCGCGTTTGTCGGTGGCAGCTGCGCCGGCCCGGATGGGTGTGTTGGAACTCCACCCTTCGGCGAGCCTTTGATCTTCGCTTAATGGTGACCGGCCGACGGTCGGGTAATCGTTTGGTCGACCCCTCCCCACGCTGGCTCAGCGCCGCGGCAGACAGTGCGATCGTCCTTACGTATAGAGTGTGAGAGATGTCCTTTTTGATGTATGGAAAAAAAATGTTACAGCTTCCAGCTGTTACAATAGCAATAGACCCAGCGGGTCACAATGGCGGTCGGCCACACACCCCGGGCAAGGCTGGCGGGAGGAACGGGGGAGGAGGGAGGCGGCAGTGGGGGAGGCACCACGGCGGGGTGGCGGGGCGGGCCAGGGGGGGGGGGAGGGCGGGTCGGGAGGGTTAGCCGTGTAGTCTACATATAGGCACCAGCCTCCATCACCAAAGCAGGGCACCTGCTGTGCACACCGGCACTAGTCAGGTCCGACGCGTCGGTCGGGGCGGCCACCAGGGCCCACCGTGCCCGTCGCCGTAGCGACTCAGACCATCACCAGGTCAGCGCTCACCAGCATTAGCTCTACCAGCTAAGCAGCCTCAGCCGTGCCTCACCATCGTGTGGTGAGCTGCACCACGCCATCACCATGGCAACCCGTGGCACCACTCTACTATACGGCACCAAGCGAGGGGGGTACAGGGGTCCCCCCGACCCACACCGGCCGAGACCCACCGGGGCGCCGACCCCACACCACCGCCTCGGAGCAGGGAGGGTAGAGGGGTGCCAGACGAGCCCGGAGTGCGGGCCGACCGAGACGGGTAGCACATCAGCGCACACATCAGCGAATGATAAAGAGGCGGGAGGCGCCTGGGGACCAACAGGTCCATCAGTGAGGTCACCGTAGGTACACATATTTACAGAATGGCAGGTCGGTGGCAGCGTGGGCCACGGACAACGGTAGTGGGCACTATTGGGCCACGAATAACATACATAGGGCCAGCCAGCATCGGCAGGTCACGGAGGGTACAGGGTAGGCCGACCGAACGGAACGCACTATACAGTACTCACATACATACAAAGGGCGCTCCTAGCGCAGCGGACAAAGGCGTTAGGCGCCGGAGGACCGCAGGGGTCGGTCAGTGCAGGCCAACTTCAGTATGGCCACGAAAGGCACCGGGATGGCCGATCAGACACATCGCGTTAACATGCATGTCGCGCTCCTAAGCCAACAGCCTACAGCCACTAACAGATTATTGGGCCGACACAGGCTTCGATTAGCATGGGCAGTATGTTGGAATCCAGTGTGCAATACATGGCATTGAGCAATGACACATGGTTAAAACACATACACAGTATCCCCACCGCCACCCGTCCCTTCCCACCCCATCCAACATACCCACATACACTGATTCACACACTGAGTCGTCCCGACCCGTCAACGGTACCACGCCCTGTCCAGTGAGACGGTCGGTACAGCGGGTGGACGGGTGGGTCCAACTGGGGACCGGAGGGGTCCTACTGGGGACCGGAAGGTCCGACTGGGGACCTGAGGGGTCCAACCGGGGACCTTAGGGGTCCACGGTCACGCCGCGTCGGGCGGTGACAGCCATAATAGTGAGCACATAGCAGCACATTTACATCATGTATACACACGACAATCCCGTCCCACCCCATCGCCCCTATCCCATCCAACACTCCTCGCCCCGCGGCACAGCAGTGGCTGTCACTGTTGTAGACACTAACACTGTCTAGAGCTGCCATCTCACACAGCTCTCACGTCACCCGTACTCAGTGACTACGCTCACCGGTCACCAGGGAGGCCTGACGCCGATCATAGGCTCAGGGCGGCGAGGTGAGAAGTCACGCACCAATCACAAGCTGCGTACGGGCGCCAGCGAGCCAGAGTAGGCACCGGCGAGTGCCGGCCGGCCGGGCGGTCACGGCGGACCGTCTACGGCGGCTACGGCGGGGGCGTACCGTCTACGGGCGGTCACGGCCAGTGAGTGGCCACTGTCCGCCACAACACTCCCGTCCCACCCCGTCCCATCACTCCCACCCCAACACTCCCCACCCCACGTCACTGCGGCGCGCACATCACCGAGCGGTGACGTCACTGTGTTGTCCGTCACTGAGACGGCAGCGAGCCGACGAGCACCAGCGGGCGCCGACGAGCCCAGACCGACGCGGCGGTCAGGACACCACGCGCACTAGTTCGCGACGCGGTCGCTAGACGGCGCCAGCCGGCGCCGAGCGACGGGTGCCGCGGCACCAACGAGCGCCGGCCGACGGGCCGGAACAGTCTCCAGCCCGCAGCGGCGGGCGCCGGCACGGGGTGCGGCCCGGCGCACCGACAGCCCCGACCGACCGACAGTCTCGGGGAGAACGGTCGGCGCCGGACGGCGGGGCGCAGCGCGGCGCACGGACAGCCACGGTCACGAGCCGGGCGGCGGTCACGGAGGTTGCCACCGAGAGGGCGGCCACCGGCTTCGGCCACTTGAAGGCGGCCGCCGGGAGGGCGGCCACCGGCTTCGGCCACTTGAAGGTGGCCGCCGGGAGGGCGGCCACCGGCTTCGGCCACTTGAGGGCGGCCGCCGGGAGGGCGGCCACCGGCCATCAGCAGAGCGGCCACCGGGAGGGTGGCCACCGGCCACGGGCACCGGCCGCTTGAAGGCAGCCGCCGGGAGGGCGGCCACCGGCCATCAGCAAGTCGATCACCGGCCACTTGACGGCGGCCACCGAGAGGGCAGCCACCAGCCACTTAACAGTGCGCCAGACACCACCAGCCGACGGGCCGGCACCAGCGGCACCAGCCGACGGGCCGGCACCAGCGGCACCAGCGGCAGGCTGCGGCCACGGGCAGCGGCCGCCGAGCCCCGGTCATCGGTCCAGCGTGACCGGGCGGAGAGCGCCGCAGGGCGGACGACGGACGCCAGGAGCGGCCCGGCGGTCACCGGAGGCGACCCCAGGTCACCGGCAGGCGACCACGGCAGCGGCCACCAGACGAGGGGCAGCCACGGCCACCGGGGGCAGCCACAGCCACCACGGGGCAGCCACAGCCGCCAGGTGAGGCGGCTCCAGCCACCGGGGGCAGCCACGGCCACCGGGGGCAGCCACGGCCACCGGAGGGCAGCCACAGCTACCGGGGGCAGCCACGGCCACCGGGGGCAGCCACAGCCACCGGGGGCAGCCACAGCCACCAGGTGAGGCGGCTCCAGCCACCGGGGGCAGCCACAGCCACCGGGTGAGGCGGCTCCAGCCACCAGGTGAGGCGGCCCAGCCACCGGGGGCAGCCACAGCCACCAGGTGAGGCGGCTCACGCCACCGGGGGCAGCCACCACGGCCACCGGGGGCAGCCACGGCCACCGGGGGCAGCCACAGCCACCAGGTGAGCGGCCCAGCCACCGGGGGCAGCCACAGCCACCGGGTGAGGCGGCTCCAGCCACCGGCGGGCGGCCGGCCGCCAGACGGGCAGCCTACAGCCGCCGGCAGGGCGGCCACGGCCACCGGTCACGGCCAAGGGTCACCGGCACACACCGGTACACCCACCTCACACCCACACACACACAGTGACACAGGGGTCACGGGGGGGGGGGGCGGACACCGGGCGGCGGACACCAGGGAGCGGACACCTCGGTCAGAGGGCCACGGGCGGCGGTCAGCGGTCAGCTCAGCGGCCACGGGGTCAGCGGCCGGTCAGCTGAGACTCGGTAAGACACGACGACCGGGTTGGCGGTTGCCAAACGAAGACACAGGCAGGCTGCTCGGTCTCGGTCATCAGGGACGGTCCGGTCCAGGTCAGCGGGGTCAGCGCAGGGTAGTCCAGGTCACGCGGGCAGGTCGGTGAGGGGGCCACCGTGCGGCGGCCGCCGACCAGCACCGACTGCTGCTGTTAGGTGAACACCCAGGGCACAGGCACACACATACACACCAGTACACAAGTGAGACAGTGACAAATAATAACAATTAACACCAAGTGACCACGAAACACACTGACGGCCACAAACATGCGACACTAGAGACATAACAATTAACAAAACCACAACAAACTACATTCACTCGGCCCTGGGGTCGGCCCGACAGCGACACGTGCCTAGTACTGGCGTGTCCCGGTAATATGCTCAATATAAATGTCGCGTGACCACCGCAGCGTATCACTCACCATGAGTTTACGCATTAGACGGGCGTACACGCGGGACACGCGCAGCTGACGCAGCGTCCTCTCGTTGGACCGCACCCACGTCCCCAGGGACCCCAACACGAGGGCGTGCACAGAGGCCGTCTTCCCCTGCCGCCGCAGCTCCTGGACGAGGGGCGCGTACTTGCGCTCCTTGTCTGCGGCGGCAGCGCGGAGGGCCTCGGGGCGGTTCTCGAACGCCACGGTGACGTCCACCAGGGACACATGATCGCCCCGGGTCACCACCAGGTCAGGGCGGAGGGCGGAGTCAATGCCGGGGACGCGGCGGTTCACCCGCACGTCATCTCCTGCAAACACAGGCGTGGCGCGCTCCAGCCGGGCCAGGATGGCGTCGTGCCGCAGCTGGTACGCCTCCGCGTGTGCCTGTAGACAATGGTTAGTGACGTGGGGCAGTGTCTCTAGGACGTACCCACAGCGCCGGCAGCGGCGGTCGGCTCCTGCCCGGCGGGAGTACGCGTTAAGCGGGACGAGTCCCAGCCGGGCCCTGTGGACGAACCGCCAGTCGGCGAACCGGGTGAAACTCCCATTGTACATGTAATGGGAGCTCACCGGCTGGTCCGCCACACAGGCCAGCACCTTCCCCTGCTGGGGCATGCGGGTCAGCTCGGCGAGCTCGGTCTGGCGGACCGCCTCCCGGAGCGCGCGCGACTCGCGCCGCGGCTCCACGTCCGCCTCCCCCACCTGCAGGACAGGGGGGTCAGCGGCGCGCCAGCGGACGGCGGCGCGGCGGGCGAGGGCGGTGGTGGCGACACGGGTGCGGGTCGAGCGGCAGGACACGCCGCCGCCGTCGTCCCGCATGGGAGCGCCGTTTAGGTATTCCGCCAGGTCGGCCGGGGTGGGGTCACGGCGGACGCGGCGCCGGGCGGCACCGGCCAGCTCGGCGGCCGCCAGCTCGGCCACCGCCGGGTCACGGGAATGGAGGAGGCGCTGGGTGGCCGCCGCCAGCAGGATGTCCGCCTCCTGGGAAAAGTGGGTCAGTCCGACCCCACCGGCCTTAGTCGGGCTGTATAGGTACCTGTTGGTGGCGTTGACAGGCAAGTTCAGAACTCCTTTGACACGCCACCTGAGGGAACGGTCAAAAGCGGCCAGGGCGCCCTTGGGGATCACCCCCAGCCGCAGGCAGTGGGTCAGCCGTGGGGCGATGAACGCCCTCACCGCGTCCAGCTTCTGCCAGGGCGCGAGGGGCGACCCCAGCAGGCGGGCGGCGTCCCGGCGCGCCTCAGCCACCACCTGCAGGGGCGGCTGGGTCAGGCGGGTGTGCCCGACGGGTCGGCCGAGGTACCTGTAGGCCCCGTCCCTGTCAATGAGGGGCAGGGGGGCGCCACACAGGGTGGCGGGCGGGGAGGGGGCGCCGACGGAGAGCAGGGCCGACTTCCCCGGGTTGGGGGTCAGCCCCGCCCAGGCGCACACGCGCTCCAGCAGCGCCAGGCCGTCCTGGACCTCGCTGCGCCGGCTGAAAATCAGAGCAAGGTCATCGGCGTAGGCGAGGCAGCGCACCTGCGCGGCGGCGAGGGCCCGCAGCAGCGGCTCCAGGGCGAGGGAGAAGAGGAGGCCGCTGAGGGGGCACCCCTGCCGCACGCCGCGCTGGCACGCCACCGGCGCGGTCAGGCCGTCCCCGGCCCGGTACCGGGTGGCGCTGCCGTCATAGAGCCCCTGCAGGACCGTCAACACCTCCTCGGGCACGCCGATCCGGTCCAGGACCTGCCAAAGGAGGCTGTGAGGGACGGAGCCGAAGGCGTTAGCAAGGTCGATGAAGGCGACGTGGGCCTCCGTCCCGTCCTCCCGTGCGCTGTTGACGGCGCACTGGAGCACAAAGTTGTGCTCCAGCACGCCATCGTACGGCCGGAACCCCTTCTGGCCTGGGGACAAAAGGTCAGCCGCCTCCACCCACCCACTGAGCCGGTCCGCCCACACACCAGCGTACAGTTTGGCGACCGTGGCGCCGAGGGCGATGGGCCGCCAGCTGTCGGGCCGGGTCGGGTCACCCCCCTTGTGCAGCAGGACCGTCTCCGACTCCAGCCAGGTGGGCGGGACGCGGCGCGCCAGCCGGCACAACTCGAACGCCCGGGTTAGCAGCAGCGCGCCGGGGTCGAGGGCGCGCCAGGCGGCGTAGCGCAGCCCGTCAGGGCCGGGGGCGGTGTTGGCCGCCCGCCGGAGACGGCCCCACACCTCGTCGGCTCGGAACGGGGCGGTCAGGGCCGGGGAGGGGGCGGCGGGGGTCAGGTCAGGGACCTCCTGCGGCCGCCGGTCCCACTCCACAGGGGGGCAGGGAGGAGGGGCGAAATGAGCCGCCAGCTGCTCCCCGGGCACGGGGCACGGCGGCGTCTCCTCCCGCAGCACCTGCCGCACCGCCTTCTCCCTGTTGGAGCGGTAAAGTTTTTGGAGCCGGCTGGCCTCCTCGGCCGCGTAGGCCGGCGGCTGCCAGGGCCGCCGGTGATCCTCGGCCGGCTCCGGCTCCTGCTCCGCTGGCGGGGGGCGGGGCTCGCCGGCGGGAGGGGCGGCGGCGGGTCGGTCAGCGGGCGGCCGCTCGTTAGGGGGGCGCCAGGGGGCGGGGCGCCGGCGCCGCTCATGGTAGTCGGCGTTACGCCGGGCCGCCTCGGCGCACAGCCGAGTCAGCTGGCGCTCCACATCCTCCCACGGGGCGCGGGTCTCCTGCAGGGCGGTCAGTAGGGGCAGGAACTCCTGCTGGAGCTCGGTCTGCTCCGGGCCCTGCTGGGTGGGGTCAGGGGCGCCGGCGGGGTCAGGGGCGCCGGCGGGGTCACCAGCACCTCCAGCACCACCACCACGGCCCGCACCACGGCCCCGACCACGGCCAGGGCCGCCGCGGCCACGGCCACGACCACCACCACGGCCACCGCCACCGGCACCACCGTCAGGGTCACCAGCGGGTTCACCAGCGGGGGCACCAGCAGCACCACCCCGACCACGGGAGGCACCACCTCGGCCACGACCGCGGGAGGTACCACGGCCACGACCACGACCGCGGCCGCCACCACGGGCGCCGCCGGCAGGTCGGTCAGGGGCGGGGTCACGGTCAGTGGGCGGGTCAGCGGGCAGGTCACCGGGCGGGGCACGGGGAGGGTCACGGGGCGGAGCACGGGGCGGTCCACCAGTCACAGCGTTGGCGGGGTCACCGGGTGGGGCGCGCGGCGGGTCACCGGGCGGCACACGAGCAGCAGAGCCGGGCGAGCCGCGGGGTGGGTCAGCACGGGGTGGCATAGGGGCCGCAGCGCCGGGCGAGCCGCGGGGCGGGTCAGGCGGGACACGGGGCACGGCGCGGGGCGGGTCAGCGGGCGGGCGACCACCACGGCCACCTCTGCCACGAGCACCACGGCCGGCGCCGGCAGTCTCACCGCCGGAGCGGCCACGGCCGGGCCGGGTCACGGCAGGGTCACGGGCGCCGCCGGGACGGTCACGGTGAGCGGGGTCACCGGGCGGGCCGCGGCCACGGGTGGGGCGGGGCGCAGCACCGTCATGGGGAGGGTCACGGTCACGGGGTGACACGGGTGCACGGCGGGTGAGGACAGCGCCGGAGCGGCCACCGGCGGCGGCAGCACGGGACGGGCCGCCCGCGTCACGGGCCGGGTTAGCGGCGGGTTGGCGGCCACGACCCCCGTCACGGCCTCCACGACCACGGTTAGCACGCCGGTCACCACCGGGGTCACGGGAGGGACCCGGCACGGCACGGGGTGCGAGCGGCACAGCACGGGGTGCGGGCGGCTCGGGGCGGGTCACGGGCGGCACAGCGTGAGGCACTGGGGTCCGCACCACCTCACTGTATGTCCGTGTGGGGCCACTGTCACCGACAGCGGCACGGGCACCGGGTGACACGGGACCGTCACGGGGCACGTCACGGGCCGGGAACCCGGGCGGTGGCCGTCCTCCCCGGGACGGGAACCCGGGAGGGGTCCGCACGCGGCGGGGAGGGTCACCGGGAGGGACCGGCACAGCAGCCCGACCACGGCGGGGGTCACTGTCCACCGGGTCACGCAGGGAGGTCGCGGCACCAGGGCCCAATCTTATAAAGGTTGTGCTACCAAATGGCGTACTATCATTCCACCCCACTCTATTTACGGCACCCTATTCACGCAATCTTATAAAGAGTATAGTATGGTAACTCTATTCACGCCATTTTGCCCACAGTACAAATCAACGCCAGC
This sequence comes from Amphibalanus amphitrite, assembly GCF_019059575.1. Classification (NCBI taxonomy): domain Eukaryota; kingdom Metazoa; phylum Arthropoda; class Thecostraca; order Balanomorpha; family Balanidae; genus Amphibalanus; species Amphibalanus amphitrite. The sequence goes on from NW_024881550.1 coordinate 1,433,669, forward strand.
AGGAAACACGCAACGTGATTGGTCAATGTCTTGTCGCCGTCGCTATTGGAAATTATGGGTACTGTTTGCGAACAGCAAAAGTTATGTGTTTTAATTTTTATGGGGCATTTATTTCTTTTAGAGACACACATATGTGTAATGAATAAGTTATTTATGGAAAACGTGATAGCAAACTATGGAAAACACAAACATGCTTGAAGAATTCTCCTGAAAAGTGGATTGCCGACCAAATAAATTTCAGCGAGGGCATTCTCGCGCTCAGAAATTCGAGTGAATAAAGTGTTTCTTCTACTTATCATTTGCATTTATTTGCTGTTAAGGCATTGCAATAAATTTGTTAAAGAATTATTTAAATAGTCATTTAATTATAGCTCGGCTACTGTTTCAGTAATTTAAGTAATGCCGTTGACAATGAACCTCCTACAATTTGAACATCAGGATACGTACATTAACTGGATCAATTCAAGATATAGCTTATTTTCCTTCTTGTCATAAGCTCTTGACATTTTCCTTCTTGAAGATAAACTACTAAAATTCGAAGACTACGTACATGAACTGAATTAGGTCAAGTTACTGCTTATTATTTTCCTTCTTATTCGAGCATAGGTACCTGTTACCTAACCTAAGGCTAAAAAGCAATTCTCAAAAGATTGAAGAACCCAGTCTACATATCAAAGCATATCAAGAAAAATACTCGGCTCAGAAGTCAGATCGAGATGCAGGAAGAGAAGAAACAACACATTGATCCGTAACTGTGCCAGACAGAAAGTGAGGAGATTCGAGCAGTGAGTAGGAATTAACAATTTTTTGACAAACTAAGGTATATCATCATTAATTTAAATATCTAATCAGAAGCCATGAAGTGCCCGTTATTTGTGTCATACGTGAGACGTGAGAATAGGCTAAAGACCCATACCGATTCTATAATGCAGTGGCTGCCTAAAATCTATGATGGTTACTGGTGCTAAAATCCTCTTAAAAATCCCCTTTTAATTTGAAAAATAAATCCATATAACGATGAACACTCGTTTTTATGTGTTTTAGTGTGCATTTAGTTCCTGAAAATACGTATTTTGAAATTGATCGTTGTCTGTATAATAAGCATCATTATAATGAACCTGAGTTAATATGTGGAGGATGTTTTAATCTTAAAAATATCATAACGTAAAATATTGCATACTTATATCATAAAAACATCGAATTTATCTTAATTGAATTAAACTGTCTGAGAAGCTCGTCAAAGTACGCCACAAATTCTGGCGTGAAATAGGTGCCGACGATGCCGCAATCAGCTGATTATTGTTTGTGTTTTGAGATGTGCACAGCTGCTCACGGCTGAAATCATTCTACGGCACATCCAAAACTGGCGGTTACCAAAACCGTAAAGAGCGTGCCGTGTTTTCGATTTCACAGAGCTTTATAAGATTGCGTACTATATATCCAGCCTTAGAGTGCTGCCATATCCATTTCACGGCGTTTATAAGATTGGGCCTAGAACGGTAAAACACCATGGTGGGCAGCGGGCGGGCAGGGTCATCAGGGGACGCATCTCTGCCGGCCCTGCTCAGGGACAGGTCACTGTCAGGGGTAGGGTCATGACCGGGTGACGGGCGGGCCGGGCCACCAGGGACGGTCGGCCGGTCACGGCGGCGCCGGCGTCGCTTCCTTCCCCTCCGCTCATCACCCCCACCGCTACCCGAGTCAGTCGGAGGGGAGGGGGCGGGGGGAGGCCGGCCGGCGGCGGTCAGCGGCGAGCCGTCAGCTGACGAGGCAGAGGCCGGAGCAGGGACAGAGCGCGGAGCAGCGTCCGGCGGCGGTGTCTCGGCTCTGTCGGGCGGCGGGGAGTCAGCTGGGGAGAGTGGGGAGGACGGAGCCGGATCCAGCGGCGGCGTCGGGGCTCTGTCGGGGGACGGAGCGTCAGCGGCCACCGGGAGGGGAGGGGAGTCGGTGCCGGCCAGCCGCAGCGACAGCGGCAGGCTGTCCTCCGTCACTGCCGCCTCGGAGTCAGAGGAGACGGCCAGGTCCTCCAGCAGCGTCCAGTCAGAGGGGGAGGGGGCCCGCGGCGGGGTCTCCAGGGTGATATCCAGCTCACTCCCACTCTCCGACCGCCGACAAGCCTCCAGGGAGGGCGGCATGGCGGGGAGGAGCGGGTCGGGAGGGGGCGGGGAGGGGTCCCGCCGGGCCGGGGCCGCCGGCCGCCGGCCGCCACGGCCGATCGCCGCCATGAATCGCCGGGCGAGTCGCTGGAGGGGGCTGGGACGGTCCCGGTCGGCGGGGGGCGACACGGGGTCACCGGGAGGGTCGGGCCGGGCAGGGCTGGTCCGCAGGGATGCCAGGGACCGGCGGGCGCGGGGCGTCGGGGCACACGGGGTGCCGAGCGGGGTGGACGCCTCGGAAGAGTCAGAGGACGCGGTGGACGTCACACCAGAGGACGACACGTATGTCGTGACGGACGTGTCGTCAGACATGACACCCGGCGACGGGACGGGTGACTGGGACTCAGTGGACCGGGGCGACAGTACGACCGTTACGGTGGGAACGGGGGTGTCACCACACGGGTCACTGGGGTCAGCACGGGGCGTCACGGGGCCGGGACGGGGCGTCACGGGGCCATGGTCAACAGACGGCGAGTGGGACACCACGGTGACGTCACTGTCAGAGACGTCAGACGGCGCGGGGGAGCCTCCATCACCGTCGGTGACGTCATCGGCGGCCGGCCGGCCACCGGAGCCGCGCCGGTCAGCCAGCGGGCTCGACACACTCGAGCGGGGCGAGCCGGGGCCGGGGTCAGAGGCCGAGCCGCGGACGGGGGCCTCGGGAGGGGTGAGCGGGGGCAGGGAGAGGCCGTCGTCACCTGCCACCGGTCGGTCAGTCCCAGCGGTCAGCGGGAGGGACGGCGTGTCCACGTGGACGGGGGAGCGGCGGCACAGGCGGGCATGGTTAGTGAGGCCGCGGCGGGTGGTGAAGCTCCGGCCGCACCAACAGCGGTGGGGCATGGCCACCGGGCCCGCAGCGGCCGGCTGGGCGAAGCAGCCGTGCCGCGAAAAGTGGTACGGCAGCCGGGCACCACAGCCGCCGCACACCCACTGGGCCACGGAAAGGTCAACGTGGCAGCGCTTGATGTGACGTTTGAGGCTGTGCCTCATGGTGGAAGGGACACAATTGGCATACCTAAACCCACATCCCTCCACCGGGCACAGGAGCAGCCCGGGGAGGGGAAAGGGCAGTACCAGCCGGTCACCATCAATCCGGGGCTGGGTGTCCGCCGCCCGGGGAGGGGACACGGTGGGAGCACGGGACGGTGGCGCAGACATGGTATGAGACACAATAGCACAGCGAGGCAATACAATACACTACACCAACTCACACCACAACACAGCAAACACAAGCCAGTGAGTCGGGGGCGCCGGCTCGGGCACCGGGAAACCACGCGGCGAGGCCGGAGCGGAGAGACGGTATGGGTACGGTGCACGGAATACGGGTTATTTAGACGTTTAACAGGCCGAAAAGGGGTAGAATTGACGCAAATGGGATCAAAAGAGATTTAGCAAAAACAAGAAACGTTCATCAACAGGCCGGCGTTAGGTGGGAAAGGGCGGGAAGGGAGTTCAAATTCAAAGGTTTGGCGCCAAATCCCAACGGTCTGGGTTTTGGCGCGAAACCTTTGAAAGCGGGTCAACGGCTGAAGGCCGTTGCCCGGAAGCTAGGGGGGCGGGGGGGGGGAGGCAGTCGCCGCGCGGTCTCACCTGGTGTAGAGCAGCAGCGGCGCCCCCTCCTCGGCAGGCGGCGACGGTGGCGACACCATGCGGACGGGCACAGCAACACGGCACTGCTCAAGGTCACAGGGAATACAGGGGAATACAATTCCCGACCCTTTGGCCAAGATCAAAGTCAAAAAGCGCCTCGCGCGAGTTAAAATAGGTTAAACAACCCACAGATACTACACTTTGATCTTAGCCAAAAGGCCGAGAAGCGATACTTAAGCACAACACTTTAAGATACTTATGCAGTTAAGGGATAACTATTAGTACTAGTAACGATGCAGAGCTATAGCGTGAGCGCTAGTGGCCACGGCGAGTGATAAGAGTGGTCCATTATGTTACATTCAAAGTATACGCAGTTTCAGTTTATCCTCACCATGGTAAGTATCTGTAAGCACAAAAGATCGCCAAACTCGAAATAATTTCGAATTAGTGGCTCTCGACCGTGCGTTTGTACACACGCAAATGGAGACGGCGGCGCCGCGCCGACAGTTATCAGTCGTGCGACATCAGATGGCAGCACAGTCGAACACCACGACGTATGGCAGCGCTCTACCCCCCCCCCCCTAGCTGCATGCAGACAAAAGCATGCATCGCAAAAGTACGTATTGCACATGTACGTCAGCAAAAGTACTGATTAATCATGTACGTAACGAATAAGGCACGTATCGACAAAAATGTATCTTAATAGTAGTTAATGGGCATTTTCACGACGGTCTATCCGGCGAATGCACCTGATGTGATCAAATCTGCACGTACTTTCTTTTACAGCAAATAGCTTCATTTTATGAATTTATTACAGTGTTTTAATCGATGATGCTCTCTGAAAATATGACAAAGCAGGCATATAAGAAATTAGTGCATATAAGCTAGTAGTGCTAGCTGATAGCTGCTAAGAGGACACACCGAACCTGATTTGACCAATTCTGCACTTTATCTGTACCACCTGTGCATCAAATGTGTACCAGATGGCCGTCGTGAAAACGGCTAATATGAATAAATAAAGCATTTGTCAGGACCTTACCAAAGCACAGATCTTGGGAATGTCGATAGATACTGCTATTTTGCCAGTTACTTTTTTCATTTCGATATACCTACGATTGCACGCCTCACACTGTAGCAAAACTAATGCAAAGAGAAAAGTTTTAAAAACATATGATGCTTTACGTAAGGCAAAGCTGTCGTCACCCACAACTTCCCACACGCATCCCCACTGTCCATCACAGATACCGAATGAATAGTGATAAAGATGTCAGCTTTACAGGTACCTCAGTTAGATGATGATGCACCGTCTTTACTGAGTTTCACCAGATAGAGCGGCCTTGCCAGTCACATTTTAGGACGCCGATGCACCGTGTACTTGAAAGATGTCGATTGTCTGGGAACAAAATAAATGCGTGAATTAATTCGCCTATTGTAGCGGTTATCGTGGCTCGGGTCGGGGGCGGCACGTAGTAGCGGAATTCGAGAAAAAAAAAACGTCTATAATCATAATGATATTGATTGGGTCATTTTTATTCATGACCTGAGATGACCTCAGGGACATTGAGGGGTCACAGGTACAATTTGCCGATACCCGCATTTTTCTTCCATTTAGTATGAGCGTTTGTCTATGACCGTGATCAAAAAGAGGCGTTTTTTCATGTTTTGTCAATTTTTATTGTCAGATATCTTAAAAGTATCTTTATCCTTTTATTTCACTACATATCACAACGCATGATAACAAAAGTGGGCCGATCCTGGCTGTAGTGCAATGCCAGGCCAACCCGCGGCAGGGCTGGAGCAAGCTCCAAAAACCCCGCCAAAGTCCAAAAATCAGTTTAATATTCTGGTCCCCATGTAGGGGACGTATCAGATATTAAGCTGATAAGAACAGATTTTTAGCGTAATAGATCATGTTTTAGCGGCGTGCTTTGTAAAAGAAAGGTAGCCAACCAAAAGCATGTCTATCCCGACCAGTGAGCCGCGATCATGTGCAAATACCGGGGGAATGCCCCACAGATACTACACTTTGATCTTAGCCAAAAGGCCGAGAAGCGATACTTAAGCACAACACTTTAAGATACTTATGCAGTTAAGGGATAACTATTAGTACTAGTAACGATGCAGAGCTATAGCGTGAGCGCTAGTGGCCACGGCGAGTGATAAGAGTGGTCCATTATGTTACATTCAAAGTATACGCAGTTTCAGTTTATCCTCACCATGGTAAGTATCTGTAAGCACAAAAGATCGCCAAACTCGAAATAATTTCGAATTAGTGGCTCTCGACCGTGCGTTTGTACACACGCAAATGGAGACGGCGGCGCCGCGCCGACAGTTATCAGTGGTGCGACATCAGATGGCAGCACAGTCGAACACCACGACGTATGGCAGCGCTCTACCCCCCCCCCCCCCTAGCTCTACCCCCCCCCTAGCTGCATGCAGACAAAAGCATGCATCGCAAAAGTACGTATTGCACATGTACGTCAGCAAAAGTACTGATTAATCATGTACGTAACGAATAAGGCACGTATCGACAAAAATGTATCTTAATAGTAGTTAATGGGCATTTTCACGACGGTCTATCCGGCGAATGCACCTGATGTGATCAAATCTGCACGTACTTTCTTTTACAGCAAATAGCTTCATTTTATGAATTTATTACAGTGTTTTAATCGATGATGCTCTCTGAAAATATGACAAAGCAGGCATATAAGAAATTAGTGCATATAAGCTAGTAGTGCTAGCTGATAGCTGCTAAGAGGACACACCGAACCTGATTTGACCAATTCTGCACTTTATCTGTACCACCTGTGCATCAAATGTGTACCAGATGGCCGTCGTGAAAACGGCTAATATGAATAAATAAAGCATTTGTCAGGACCTTACCAAAGCACAGATCTTGGGAATGTCGATAGATACTGCTATTTTGCCAGTTACTTTTTTCATTTCGATATACCTACGATTGCACGCCTCACACTGTAGCAAAACTAATGCAAAGAGAAAAGTTTTAAAAACATATGATGCTTTACGTAAGGCAAAGCTGTCGTCACCCACAACTTCCCACACGCATCCCCACTGTCCATCACAGATACCGAATGAATAGTGATAAAGATGTCAGCTTTACAGGTACCTCAGTTAGATGATGATGCACCGTCTTTACTGAGTTTCACCAGATAGAGCGGCCTTGCCAGTCACATTTTAGGACGCCGATGCACCGTGTACTTGAAAGATGTCGATTGTCTGGGAACAAAATAAATGCGTGAATTAATTCGCCTATTGTAGCGGTTATCGTGGCTCGGGTCGGGGGCGGCACGTAGTAGCGGAATTCGAGAAAAAAAAACGTCTATAATCATAATGATATTGATTGGGTCATTTTTATTCATGACCTGAGATGACCTCAGGGACATTGAGGGGTCACAGGTACAATTTGCCGATACCCGCATTTTTCTTCCATTTAGTATGAGCGTTTGTCTATGACCGTGATCAAAAAGAGGCGTTTTTTCATGTTTTGTCAATTTTTATTGTCAGATATCTTAAAAGTATCTTTATCCTTTTATTTCACTACATATCACAACGCATGATAACAAAAGTGGGCCGATCCTGGCTGTAGTGCAATGCCAGGCCAACCCGCGGCAGGGCTGGAGCAAGCTCCAAAAACCCCGCCAAAGTCCAAAAATCAGTTTAATATTCTGGTCCCCATGTAGGGGACGTATCAGATATTAAGCTGATAAGAACAGATTTTTTAGCGTATAGAGCATGTTTTAGCGGCGTGCTTTGTAAAAGAAAGGTAGCCAACCAAAAGCATGTCTATCCCGACCAATGAGCCGCGATCATGTGCAAATACCGGGGGAATGCCCCACAGATACTACACTTTGATCTTAGCCAAAAGGCCGAGAAGCGATACTTAAGCACAACACTTTAAGATACTTATGCAGTTAAGGGATAACTATTAGTACTAGTAACGATGCAGAGCTATAGCGTGAGCGCTAGTGGCCACGGCGAGTGATAAGAGTGGTCCATTATGTTACATTCAAAGTATACGCAGTTTCAGTTTATCCTCACCATGGTAAGTATCTGTAAGCACAAAAGATCGCCAAACTCGAAATAATTTCGAATTAGTGGCTCTCGACCGTGCGTTTGTACACACGCAAATGGAGACGGCGGCGCCGCGCCGACAGTTATCAGTCGTGCGACATCAGATGGCAGCACAGTCGAACACCACGACGTATGGCAGCGCTCTACCCCCCCCCCCCCCTAGCTGCATGCAGACAAAAGCATGCATCGCAAAAGTACGTATTGCACATGTACGTCAGCAAAAGTACTGATTAATCATGTACGTAACGAATAAGGCACGTATCGACAAAAATGTATCTTAATAGTAGTTAATGGGCATTTTCACGACGGTCTATCCGGCGAATGCACCTGATGTGATCAAATCTGCACGTACTTTCTTTTACAGCAAATAGCTTCATTTTATGAATTTATTACAGTGTTTTAATCGATGATGCTCTCTGAAAATATGACAAAGCAGGCATATAAGAAATTAGTGCATATAAGCTAGTAGTGCTAGCTGATAGCTGCTAAGAGGACACACCGAACCTGATTTGACCAATTCTGCACTTTATCTGTACCACCTGTGCATCAAATGTGTACCAGATGGCCGTCGTGAAAACGGCTAATATGAATAAATAAAGCATTTGTCAGGACCTTACCAAAGCACAGATCTTGGGAATGTCGATAGATACTGCTATTTTGCCAGTTACTTTTTTCATTTCGATATACCTACGATTGCACGCCTCACACTGTAGCAAAACTAATGCAAAGAGAAAAGTTTTAAAAACATATGATGCTTTACGTAAGGCAAAGCTGTCGTCACCCACAACTTCCCACACGCATCCCCACTGTCCATCACAGATACCGAATGAATAGTGATAAAGATGTCAGCTTTACAGGTACCTCAGTTAGATGATGATGCACCGTCTTTACTGAGTTTCACCAGATAGAGCGGCCTTGCCAGTCACATTTTAGGACGCCGATGCACCGTGTACTTGAAAGATGTCGATTGTCTGGGAACAAAATAAATGCGTGAATTAATTCGCCTATTGTAGCGGTTATCGTGGCTCGGGTCGGGGGCGGCACGTAGTAGCGGAATTCGAGAAAAAAAAACGTCTATAATCATAATGATATTGATTGGGTCATTTTTATTCATGACCTGAGATGACCTCAGGGACATTGAGGGGTCACAGGTACAATTTGCCGATACCCGCATTTTTCTTCCATTTAGTATGAGCGTTTGTCTATGACCGTGATCAAAAAGAGGCGTTTTTTCATGTTTTGTCAATTTTTATTGTCAGATATCTTAAAAGTATCTTTATCCTTTTATTTCACTACATATCACAACGCATGATAACAAAAGTGGGCCGATCCTGGCTGTAGTGCAATGCCAGGCCAACCCGCGGCAGGGCTGGAGCAAGCTCCAAAAACCCCGCCAAAGTCCAAAAATCAGTTTAATATTCTGGTCCCCATGTAGGGGACGTATCAGATATTAAGCTGATAAGAACAGATTTTTTAGCGTATAGAGCATGTTTTAGCGGCGTGCTTTGTAAAAGAAAGGTAGCCAACCAAAAGCATGTCTATCCCGACCAATGAGCCGCGATCATGTGCAAATACCGGGGGAATGCCCCACAGATACTACACTTTGATCTTAGCCAAAAGGCCGAGAAGCGATACTTAAGCACAACACTTTAAGATACTTATGCAGTTAAGGGATAACTATTAGTACTAGTAACGATGCAGAGCTATAGCGTGAGCGCTAGTGGCCACGGCGAGTGATAAGAGTGGTCCATTATGTTACATTCAAAGTATACGCAGTTTCAGTTTATCCTCACCATGGTAAGTATCTGTAAGCACAAAAGATCGCCAAACTCGAAATAATTTCGAATTAGTGGCTCTCGACCGTGCGTTTGTACACACGCAAATGGAGACGGCGGCGCCGCGCCGACAGTTATCAGTCGTGCGACATCAGATGGCAGCACAGTCGAACACCACGACGTATGGCAGCGCTCTACCCCCCCCCCCCCCCTAGCTGCATGCAGACAAAAGCATGCATCGCAAAAGTACGTATTGCACATGTACGTCAGCAAAAGTACTGATTAATCATGTACGTAACGAATAAGGCACGTATCGACAAAAATGTATCTTAATAGTAGTTAATGGGCATTTTCACGACGGTCTATCCGGCGAATGCACCTGATGTGATCAAATCTGCACGTACTTTCTTTTACAGCAAATAGCTTCATTTTATGAATTTATTACAGTGTTTTAATCGATGATGCTCTCTGAAAATATGACAAAGCAGGCATATAAGAAATTAGTGCATATAAGCTAGTAGTGCTAGCTGATAGCTGCTAAGAGGACACACCGAACCTGATTTGACCAATTCTGCACTTTATCTGTACCACCTGTGCATCAAATGTGTACCAGATGGCCGTCGTGAAAACGGCTAATATGAATAAATAAAGCATTTGTCAGGACCTTACCAAAGCACAGATCTTGGGAATGTCGATAGATACTGCTATTTTGCCAGTTACTTTTTTCATTTCGATATACCTACGATTGCACGCCTCACACTGTAGCAAAACTAATGCAAAGAGAAAAGTTTTAAAAACATATGATGCTTTACGTAAGGCAAAGCTGTCGTCACCCACAACTTCCCACACGCATCCCCACTGTCCATCACAGATACCGAATGAATAGTGATAAAGATGTCAGCTTTACAGGTACCTCAGTTAGATGATGATGCACCGTCTTTACTGAGTTTCACCAGATAGAGCGGCCTTGCCAGTCACATTTTAGGACGCCGATGCACCGTGTACTTGAAAGATGTCGATTGTCTGGGAACAAAATAAATGCGTGAATTAATTCGCCTATTGTAGCGGTTATCGTGGCTCGGGTCGGGGGCGGCACGTAGTAGCGGAATTCGAGAAAAAAAAAACGTCTATAATCATAATGATATTGATTGGGTCATTTTTATTCATGACCTGAGATGACCTCAGGGACATTGAGGGGTCACAGGTACAATTTGCCGATACCCGCATTTTTCTTCCATTTAGTATGAGCGTTTGTCTATGACCGTGATCAAAAAGAGGCGTTTTTTCATGTTTTGTCAATTTTTATTGTCAGATATCTTAAAAGTATCTTTATCCTTTTATTTCACTACATATCACAACGCATGATAACAAAAGTGGGCCGATCCTGGCTGTAGTGCAATGCCAGGCCAACCCGCGGCAGGGCTGGAGCAAGCTCCAAAAACCCCGCCAAAGTCCAAAAATCAGTTTAATATTCTGGTCCCCATGTAGGGGACGTATCAGATATTAAGCTGATAAGAACAGATTTTTTATTCAGAAAAGTACATGGTGATAACAGGCATTTGGTGAAGGTACAGACAATTCGATACGGGTGGCAACAGTCATGCCACGTCCGTGTACAGTCCATGCACATATGGGATTACGAGGTGATAGCAACAGACCCCGGAGGGTCACCAAGGCGGTCGGCCACACACCCCGGGCAAGCTGGCGAGGAAGGCGGGGGAGGGGAGGGAGGCGGCAGCGGGGGAGGGACCCGGGCGGGGCGGCGGGGCGGGCCAGGGGGGGGGGGAGGGCGGGTCGGGAGGGTTAGCCGTGTAGTCTACATATATAGGCACCAGCCTCCATCACCAAAGCAGGGCACCTGCTGTGCACTCCGGCACCAGTCAGGTCCGACTCGTCGGTCGGGGCGGCCACCAGGGCCCACCGTGCCCGTCGCCGTAGCGACTCAGACCATCACCAGGTCAGCGCTCACCAGCATTAGCTCTACCAGCTAAGCAGCCTCAGCCGTGCCTCACCATCGTGTGGTGAGCTGCACCACGCCATCACCATGGCAACCCGTGGCACCACTCTACTATACGGCACCAAGCGAGGGGGGTACAGGGGTCCCCCCGACCCACACCGGCCGAGACCCACCGGAGGGCGCCGACCCCACACCACCGCCTCGGAGCAGGGAGGGTAGAGGGGTGCCAGACGAGCACGGAGTGCGGGCCGACCGAGACGGGTAGCACATCAGCGCACACATCAGCGAATGATAAAGAGGCGGGAGGCGCCTGGGGACCAAACAGGTCCATCAGTGAGGTCACCGTAGGTACACATATTTACAGAATGGCAGGTCGGTGGCAGCGTGGGCCACGGACAACGGTAGTGGGCACTATTGGGCCACGAATAAAATACATGGGGCCAGCCAGCATCGGCAGGTCACGGAGGGTACAGGGTAGGCCGACCGAACGAAACGCACTATACAGTACACACATACATACAAAGGGCGCTCCTAGCGCAGCGGACAAAGGCGTTAGGCGCCGGAGGACCGCGGGGGTCGGTCAGTGCAGGCCAACTTCAGTATGGCCACGAAAGGCACCGGGATGGCCGATCAGACACATCGCGTTAACATGCATGTCGCGCTCCTAAGCCAACAGCCTACAGCCACTAACAGATTATTGGGCCGACACAGGCTTCGATTAGCATGGGCAGTATGTTGGAATCCAGTGTGCAATACATGGCATTGAGCAATGACACATGGTTAAAACACATACACAGTATCCCCACCCCCACCCGTCCCTTCCCACCCCATCCAACATACCCACATACACTGATTCACACACTGAGTCGTCCCGACCCGTCAACGGTACCACGCCCTGTCCAGTGAGACGGTCGGTACAGCGGGTGGACGGGTGGGTCCAACTGGGGACCGGAGGGGTCCTACTGGGGACCGGAAGGTCCGACTGGGGACCTGAGGGGTCCAACCGGGGACCTTAGGGGTCCACGGTCACGCCGCGTCGGGCGGTGACAGCCATAATAGTGAGCACATAGCAGCACATTTACATCATGTATACACACGACAATCCCGTCCCACCCCATCGCCCCTATCCCATCCAACACTCCTCGCCCCGCGGCACAGCAGTGGCTGTCACTGTTGTAGACACTAACACTGTCTAGAGCTGCCATCTCACACAGCTCTCACGTCACCCGTACTCAGTGACTACGCTCACCGGTCACCAGGGAGGCCTGACGCCGATCATAGGCTCAGGGCGGCGAGGTGAGAAGTCACGCACCAATCACAAGCTGCGTACGGGCGCCAGCGAGCCAGAGTAGGCACAGGCGAGTGCCGGCCGGCCGGGCGGCCACGGCGGACCGTCTACGGCGGCTACGGCGGGGGCGTACCGTCTACGGGCGGTCACGGCCAGTGAGTGGCCACTGTCCGCCACAACACTCCCGTCCCACCCCGTCCCATCACTCCCACCCCAACACTCCCCACCCCACGTCACCGCGGCGCGCACATCACCGAGCGGTGACGTCACTGTGCTGTCCATCACTGAGACGGCAGCGAGCCGACGGGGCACCAGCGGGCACCGACGAGCCCAGACCGACGCGGCGGTCAGGACACCACGCGCACTAGTTCGCGACGCGGTCACCAGACGGCGCCAGCCAGCGCCGAGCGACGGGTGCCGCGGGCACCAACGAGCGCCGGCCGACGGGCCGGAACAGTCTCCAGCCCGCAGCGGCGGGCGCCGGCACGGGATGCGGCCCGGCGCACCGACAGCCCCGACCGACCGACAGTCTCGGGGAGAACGGTCGGCGCCGGGCGGCGGGGCGCAGCGCGGCGCACGGACAGCCGCGGTCACGAGCCGGGCGGCGGTCACGGAGGTGGCCACCGAGAGGGCGGTCACCGGCTTCGGCCGCTTGAAGGCAGCCGCCGGGAGGGCGGCCACCGGCCACAGGCAGCGGCCACTTGATGGCGACCACCGAGAGGGCGGCCACCGGCTTCGGCCGCTTGAAGGCAGCCGCCGGGAGGGCGGCCACCGGCCATCAGCAGAGCGGCCACCAGCCACTTGACAGCGGCCACCGGGAGGGTGGCCACCGGCCACGGGCACCGGCCGCTTGAAGGCAGCCGCCGGGAGGGCGGCCACCGGCCATCAGCAGAGCGATCACCGGCCACTTGACGGCGGCCACCAAGAGGGCAGCCACCAGCCACTTGACAGTGCGCCAGACACCAGCAGTAGACGGGGCCGGCACCAGACGGCACCAGCCGACGGGCCGGCACCAGCGGCACCAGCGGCAGACGGCGGCCACGGGTGGCGGCCGCCGAGCCCCGGTCACCGGTCCAGCGTGACCGGGCGGAGAGCGCCGCAGGGCGGCCGACGGACGCCAGGAGCGGCCCGGCGGTCACCGGAGGCGACCCCAGGTCACCGGCAGGCGACCACGGCAGCGGCCACCAGACGAGGGGCAGCCACGGCCACCGGGGGCAGCCACAGCCACCACGGGGCAGCCACAGCCGCCAGGTGAGGCGGCTCCAGCCACCGGGGGCAGCCACGGCCACCGGGGGCAGCCACGGCCACCGGAGGGCAGCCACAGCTACCGGGGGCAGCCACGGCCACCGGGGGCAGCCACAGCCACCAGGTGAGCGGCCCAGCCACCGGGGGCAGCCACAGCCACCGGGTGAGGCGGCTCCAGCCACCGGGGGGCAGCCGGCCGCCAGACGGGCAGCCTACAGCCGCCGGCAGGGCGGCCACGGCCACCGGTCACGGCCAAGGGTCACCGGCACACACCGGTACACCCACCTCACACCCACACACACACAGTGACACAGGGGTCACGGGGGGGGGCGGACACCGGGCGGCGGACACCAGGGAGCGGACACCTCGGTCAGAGGGCCACGGGCGGCGGTCAGCGGTCAGCTCAGCGGCCACGGGGTCAGCGGCCGGTCAGCTGAGACTCGGTAAGACACGACGACCGGGTTGGCGGTTGCCAAACGAAGACACAGGCAGGCTGCTCGGTCTCGGTCATCAGGGACGGTCCGGTCCAGGTCAGCGGGGTCAGCGCAGGGTAGTTCAGGTCACGCGGGCAGGTCGGTGAGGGGGCCACCGTGCGGCGGCCGCCGACCAGCACCGACTGCTGCTGTTAGGTGAACACCCAGGGCACAGGCACACACATACACACCAGTACACAAGTGAGACAGTGACAAATAATAACAATTAACACCAAGTGACCACGAAACACACTGACGGCCACAAACATGCGACACTAGAGACATAACAATTAACAAAACCACAACAAACTACATTCACTCGGCCCTGGGGTCGGCCCGACAGCGACACGTGCCTAATACTGGCGTGTCCCGGTAATATGTTCAATATAAATGTCGCGTGACCACCGCAGCGTATCACTCACCATGAGTTTACGCATTAGACGGGCGTACACGCGGGACACGCGCAGCTGACGCAGCGTCCTCTCGTTGGACCGCACCCACGTCCCCAGGGACCCCAACACGAGGGCGTGCACGGAGGCCGTCTTCCCCTGCCGCCGCAGCTCCTGGACGAGGGGCGCGTACTTGCGCTCCTTGTCTGCGGCGGCAGCGCGGAGGGCCTCGGGGCGGTTCTCGAACGCCACGGTGACGTCCACCAGGGACACATGATCACCCCGGGTCACCACCAGGTCAGGGCGGAGGGCAGAGTCGATGCCGGGGACGCGACGGTTCACCCGCACGTCATCTCCTGCAAACACGGGCGTGGCGCGCTCCAGCCGGGCCAGGATGGCGTCGTGCCGCAGCTGGTACGCCTCCGCGTGCGCCTGCAGACAGTGGTTTGTCACATGGGGCAAGGTCTCCGCCGCGTACCCACACCTCCGGCACCGGCGGTCGGCTCCTGCTCGGCGGGAATAGGCGTTGAGGGGCACGAGCGAGAGACGGGCCCTGTGGACGAAGCGCCAGTCGGCGAAGCGGGTGAAGCTCCCATTATACATATAATGGGAGCTCACCGGCTGGTCGGCCACGCAAGCCAGCACCTTGCCCTGCTGCGGCATCTGGGTCAGTTCACGCAGCTCGGTCTGGCGGACCGCCTCCCGGAGCGCGCGCGACTCGCGCCGCGGCTCCACGTCCGCCTCCCCCACCTGCAGGACAGGGGGGTCAGCGGCGCGCCAGCGGACGGCGGCGCGGCGGGCGAGGGCGGTGGTGGCGACACGGGTGCGGGTCGAGCGGCAGGACACGCCGCCGCCGTCGTCCCGCATCGGAGCGCCGTTCAAATACTCCGCCAGGTCGGCTGGGGTCGGGTCACGGCGGACACGGCGCCGGGCGGCACCGGTCAGCTCGGCGGCCGCCAGCTCGGCCACCGCCGGGTCACGGGAGTGGAGGAGGCGCTGGGTGGCCGCCGCCAGCAGGATGTCCGCCTCCTGTGAAAAGTGGGTCAGACCCACGCCACCGGCAGTGGTCGGGCTATACAGATAACGGTTGGTGGCGTTCACCGGCAGGTTCAGCACACCTTTGACCCGCCACCTGAGGGAACGGTCAAAAGCGGCCAGGGCGCCCTTGGGGATCACCCCCAGCCGCAGGCAGTGGGTCAGCCGTGGGGCGATGAACGTCCTCACCGCGTCCAACTTCTGCCACGGGGCCAGGGGCGACCCCAGCAGGCGAGCGGCGTCCCGGCGCGCCTCGGCCACCACCTGCAGGGGAGGCTGGGTCAGGCGGGTGTGCCCCACAGGCCGGCCCAGGTACCTGTAGGCCCCGTCCCGGTCAATGAGGGGCAGGGGGGCACCGCACAGGGCGGCGGGCGGGGAGGGGGCGCCGACGGAGAGCAGGGCCGACTTCCCCGGGTTGGGGGTCAGCCCGGCCCAGGCGCACACGCGCTCCAGCAGTGCCAGGCCGTCCTGGACCTCGCTGCGCCGGCTGAAAATCAGAGCCAGGTCGTCAGCGTAGGCGAGGCAGCGCACCTGCGCGGCGGCGAGGGCCCGCAGCAGCGGCTCCAGGGCGAGCGAAAAGAGGAGGCCGCTGAGGGGGCACCCCTGCCGCACGCCGCGCTGGCACGCCACCGGTGCGGTCAGGCCGTCCCCGGCCCGGTACCGGGTGGCGCTCCCCTCGTACAGGCCCTGCAGGACGGCCACGACGTCCTCCGGCACGCCGATCCGCTGCAAGACCTGCCAAAGGAGGCTGTGGGGGACCGAGCCAAACGCGTTGGCCAGGTCGATAAAGGCCACGTGGGCCTCCGTCCCGTCCTCCCGTGCGCTGTTGACGGCGCACTGGAGCACAAAGTTGTGCTCCAGCACACCATCGTACGGCCGGAACCCTTTCTGGCCTGTGGAGAGGAGGTCAGCGGCCTCCACCCACCCGGACAGACGGTCGGCCCACACACCAGCGTACAGCTTGGCGACCGTGGCGCCGAGGGCGATGGGCCGCCAGCTGTCGGGCCGGGTCGGGTCACCCCCCTTGTGGAGGAGGGCCGTCTCTGACACCAGCCAGGTGGGCGGGACGCGGCGCGCCAGCCGACACAGCTCAAAAGCACGGGTCAGTAGCAGGGCGTCGGGGTCGAGGGCGCGCCAGGCCGCATAGCGCATCCCGTCAGGGCCGGGGGCGGTGTTGGCCGCCCGCCGGAGACGGCCCCACACCTCATCAGCCCGAAACGGGGCGGTCAGGGCCGGGGAGGGGGCGGCGGGGGTCAGGTCAGGGACCTCCTGCGGCCGCCGGTCCCACTCCACAGGGGGGCAGGGAGGAGGGGCGAAGTGGGCCGCCAGCTGCTCGCCGGGCACGGGGCACGGGGGCGTCTCCTCCCGCAGCACCTGCCGCACCGCCTTCTCCCTGTTGGAGCGGTACAGCCGCTGCAGCCGGCTGGCCTCCTCGGCCGCGTAGGCCGGCGGCTGCCAGGGACGCCGGTGGTCCTCGGCCGGCTCCGGCTCCTGCTCCGCTGGCTGGGGGCGGGGCTCGCCGGCGGGAGGGGCGGCGGGGGGACGGTCAGCTGGCGGCCGCTCGTTAGGGGGGCGCCAGGGGGCGGGGCGCCGGCGCCGCTCATGGTAGTCGGCGTTACGCCGGGCCGCCTCGGCGCACAGCCGGGTGAGCTGGCGCTCCACCTCCTCCCACGGGGCGCGGGTCTCCTGCAGGGCGGTTAGGACCGGGAGGAACTGCTGCTGCAGCTCGGTCGGCTCCGGGCCCTGCTGGGTGGGGTCAGGGGCGCCGGCGGGGTCAGGGGCGCCGGCGGGGTCACCAGCACCTCCAGCACCACCACCACGGCCGGCACCACGGCCCCGACCACGGCCAGGGCCGCCGCGGCCACGGCCACGACCGCCACCGCGGCCACCGCCACCGGCACCACCGTCAGGGTCACCAGCGGGGTCACCAGCGGGGGCACCAGCAGCACCACCCCGGCCACGGGAGGCACCACCTCGGCCACGACCGCGGGAGGCACCACGGCCACGACCACGACCGCGGCCGCCACTACGGGCACCGCTGGCAGGTCGGCCAGGGGCGGGGTCACGGTCAGTGGGCGGGTCAGTGGGCAGGTCACCGGGCGGGTCACGGGGCGGGTCACGGGGCGGAGCACGGGGCGGTCCACCAGCCACAGCGCCGGCGGGGTCACCGGGTGGGGCGCGCGGCGGGTCACCGGGCGTCACACGAGTAGCAGTGCCGGGCGAGCCGCGGGGCGAGTCAGCACAGGGCGGGACACGGGCTGCAGCACCGGGCGAGCCGCGGGGCGGGTCAGGCGGGACACGGGGCACGGCGCGGGGCGGGTCAGCGGGTGGGCGACCACCACGGCCACCTCTGCCGCGAGCACCACGGCCGGCGCCGGCAGGCTCACCGCCGGAGCGGCCACTGCCGGGCCGGGTCACGGCAGGGTCACGGGCGACGCTGGGACGGTCACGGTGAGCGGGGTCACCGGGCGGACCGCGGCCACGGGTGGGGCGGGGGCCGGCGGGGTCACGGGGCGGGTCCGACACACCACCGGCACGGCCACCAGCACGGCCACGGGACGGGCCGGGCGCGCCACGGGACGGGCCGGGGTCGGGTCGGTCACGGGAAGGGCCGGGTCGGTCACGGGACGGGCCACCAGCACCGCGGCGAGCACGGCCACCTCCGCCACGGTTAGAGCGGTTATCACGGTCGCCGTCACGGACACGAGTGACACGGGTCACGGGTGGCACAGGGCGGGTCACGGGCGGCACGGTGTGGGTGACGGGGGTCCGCACTACTTCACTGTAGGTGCGTACAGCGGCAGCGGGCGCGTCAGGGACACGGCGCGGGCCGTCGTCACGGGCACCTGTGCAGGGCGGGGCATGCACAGCACGGGGACCGGGAGTGTCGCGTGACACGTCATCAGTGAGGGCACGACCGTCGCGGGCTGGCTCAGTGCCAGGGCGGTCACAGCGGGCCTCGGTAGTGGCCGGCGCGGCGCTACGGTCACCCAGGGCCGGGAACCCGGGCGGGGGCCGTCCTCCCCGGGAAGGGAAGCCGGGAGGGGTCCGCACACGGCGGGGAGGGACACTGGACGGGGCCAGCACGGCGTCGGACCTGTAAAAGACCATGGTCGGGAGCGGACCGTCCTCATCATCGCTGGCGCCGCTCGGGGTCGGGTCACTGCCAGGGGCCGGGTGGCCGGGCATGTCACGGGCCGGGTCACTCGGGACCGGTCCACGCCGGTCACGGCGGCGCCGGCGGCGCCTCCTTCCCCTCCGCTCATCACCCCACCGCTCCGCTACCCGAGTCAGTCGGCGGGGAGGGGGCGGGGGGAGGCCGGCCGGCGGCGGCCGGCGGCGAGCCGTCAGCTGACGAGGCAGAGGCCGGAGCAGGGACAGAGCGCGGAGCAGCGTCCGGCGGCGGCGTCTCGGCTCTGTCGGGCGGCGGGCAGTCAGCTGGGGAGAGCGGGGAGGACGGAGCCGGATCCAGCGGCGGCGTCGGGGCTCTGTCGGGGGACGGAGCGTCAGCGGCCACCGGGAGGGGAGGGGAGTCGGTGCCGGCCAGCCGCAGCGACAGCGGCAGGCTGTCCTCCGTCACGGCCGCCTCGGAGTCGGAGGAGACGGCCAGGTCCTCCAGCAGGGTCCAGTCAGAGGGGGAGGGGGCCCGCGGTGGGGTCTCCAGGGTGATGTCCAGCTCACTCCCACTCTCCGACCGCCGACAAGCCTCCAGGGAGGGCGGGAACGGGGGCAGGAGGGGTGAGTCTGGACGGGGCGGGGCGGGGTCCCGCCGGGCCGGGGCCGCCGGCCGCCGGCCGCCACGGCCGATCGCCGCCATGAATCGCCGGGCGAGCCGCTGGAGGGGGCTGGGACGGTCCCGGTCGGCGGGGGGCGACACGGGGTCACCGGGAGGGTCGGGTCGGGCCGGGCTGGTCCGCAGGGATGCCAGGGACCGGCGGACGCGGGGCGTCAGGGCACACGGGGTGCCGAGCGGGGTGGACGACCCAGACGAGTCAGAGGTCGGGGTGGCCGACCCATCAATGGAGGACACACTAGGCATGACTGACGTCACATCGGACACGTCCGACATCACTCCCGGTGACGGGACGGGCGACTGGGGCACAGACCCGGGGGGCAGCACCACAGTAACCCTCACGGGGAAGGGCCGGGGCGTCACAGGGCCGGGCCGGGGCGTCACGGGGCCGGGCCGGGGCGTCACGGGGCCGGGCCGGGGCGTCACGGGGCCATGGTCAACAGACGGCGAGTGGGACACCACGGTGACGTCACTGTCAGAGACGTCAGACGGCGCGGGGGAGCCTCCATCACCGTCGGTGACGTCATCGGCGGCCGGCCGGCCACCGGAGCCGCGCCGGTCGGCCAGCGGGCTCGACACACTCGAGCGGGGCGAGCCGGGGCCGGGGTCAGAGGCCGAGCCGCGGACGGGGGCCTCGGGAGGGGTGAGCGGGGGCAGGGAGACGGCGTCATCACCCGGGGCTGGTCGGTCAGTGTCAGCGGTCGGCGGGAGGGACGGCGTGTCCACGTGGACGGGGGAGCGGCGGCACAGGCGGGCATGGTTAGTCAGGCCGCGCCGGGTCGTAAAACTCCGGCCACACCAGCAGCGGTGGGGCATGGCCACCGGGCCGGCGGCGGCCGGCTGCGCGAAACAGCCGTGCCGGGACAGGTGGTAGGGCAGCTCCTCGTGACAGCCCCCACAGACCCACTGGGCAGAGGTCAGGTCCACGTGGCAGCGAGCGATATGACGCTTCAAGCTTTGCCGAAGCACTGACGGACCGGTGTTGGCGTACCGCGTCCCACAGTTCTCCACTGGGCACATGAGCAGGCCGGGGAGAGGGAACGGGAGCACCAGTCGGCCATCCACGAGAGTGGGCTGGGTGTCCGCCGCCCGGGGAAGGGACACGGGGGGGTCATGGTGCGGTGACACAGACATGGTATGAGAGACGCAATAGCACAGCGAGGCAATACAATACACTACACCAACTCACACCACAACACAGCACAACACAAGCCAGTGAGTCGGGGGGCGCCGGCTCGGGCACCGGGAAACCACGCGGCGAGGCCGGGACCGAAAGACAGAGTAACGCGGGCGGAACAAGGACAATTTAGGTGCGAAACAAGCCGAAAATGGGTATAATTAAGGCATACGATATCGAATAAAGAATTAGCAAAAACAAGAAACGTTGATCAGCAGGCCGGCGTTAGAAGAGAAAAGGGCGGGAAGGGAGTTCAAATTCAAAGGTTTGGCGCCAAATCCCAACGGTCTGGGTTTTGGCGCGAAACCTTTGAAAACCGGTCAACGGCTGAAGGCCGTTGCCCGGAAGCCGGGGGGGGGGGGAGAGGCAGTCGCCGCGCGGTCTCACCTGGTGTAGAGCAGCAGCAGCGCCCCCTCCTCGGCAGGCGGCGACGGTGGCGACACCACGCGGACTGGCACAGAAACACTGCACACCACAGATCCGACAGGGAATACAATTCCCGACCTTTTGGCTAAAATCAAAGTGAAAAGCGCCTCGCGCGACTTCAAAATAGGTCAACAAACCCACAGATACTACACTTTGATCTTAGCCAAAAGGCCGAGAAGCGATACTTAAGCACAACACTTTAAGATACTTATGCAGTTAAGGGATAACTATTAGTACTAGTAACGATGCAGAGCTATAGCGTGAGCGCTAGTGGCCACGGCGAGTGATAAGAGTGGTCCATTATGTTACATTCAAAGTATACGCAGTTTCAGTTTATCCTCACCATGGTAAGTATCTGTAAGCACAAAAGATCGCCAAACTCGAAATAATTTCGAATTAGTGGCTCTCGACCGTGCGTTTGTACACACGCAAATGGAGACGGCGGCGCCGCGCCGACAGTTATCAGTCGTGCGACATCAGATGGCAGCACAGTCGAACACCACGACGTATGGCAGCGCTCTACCCCCCCCCCCCCCCTAGCTGCATGCAGACAAAAGCATGCATCGCAAAAGTACGTATTGCACATGTACGTCAGCAAAAGTACTGATTAATCATGTACGTAACGAATAAGGCACGTATCGACAAAAATGTATCTTAATAGTAGTTAATGGGCATTTTCACGACGGTCTATCCGGCGAATGCACCTGATGTGATCAAATCTGCACGTACTTTCTTTTACAGCAAATAGCTTCATTTTATGAATTTATTACAGTGTTTTAATCGATGATGCTCTCTGAAAATATGACAAAGCAGGCATATAAGAAATTAGTGCATATAAGCTAGTAGTGCTAGCTGATAGCTGCTAAGAGGACACACCGAACCTGATTTGACCAATTCTGCACTTTATCTGTACCACCTGTGCATCAAATGTGTACCAGATGGCCGTCGTGAAAACGGCTAATATGAATAAATAAAGCATTTGTCAGGACCTTACCAAAGCACAGATCTTGGGAATGTCGATAGATACTGCTATTTTGCCAGTTACTTTTTTCATTTCGATATACCTACGATTGCACGCCTCACACTGTAGCAAAACTAATGCAAAGAGAAAAGTTTTAAAAACATATGATGCTTTACGTAAGGCAAAGCTGTCGTCACCCACAACTTCCCACACGCATCCCCACTGTCCATCACAGATACCGAATGAATAGTGATAAAGATGTCAGCTTTACAGGTACCTCAGTTAGATGATGATGCACCGTCTTTACTGAGTTTCACCAGATAGAGCGGCCTTGCCAGTCACATTTTAGGACGCCGATGCACCGTGTACTTGAAAGATGTCGATTGTCTGGGAACAAAATAAATGCGTGAATTAATTCGCCTATTGTAGCGGTTATCGTGGCTCGGGTCGGGGGCGGCACGTAGTAGCGGAATTCGAGAAAAAAAAACGTCTATAATCATAATGATATTGATTGGGTCATTTTTATTCATGACCTGAGATGACCTCAGGGACATTGAGGGGTCACAGGTACAATTTGCCGATACCCGCATTTTTCTTCCATTTAGTATGAGCGTTTGTCTATGACCGTGATCAAAAAGAGGCGTTTTTTCATGTTTTGTCAATTTTTATTGTCAGATATCTTAAAAGTATCTTTATCCTTTTATTTCACTACATATCACAACGCATGATAACAAAAGTGGGCCGATCCTGGCTGTAGTGCAATGCCAGGCCAACCCGCGGCAGGGCTGGAGCAAGCTCCAAAAACCCCGCCAAAGTCCAAAAATCAGTTTAATATTCTGGTCCCCATGTAGGGGACGTATCAGATATTAAGCTGATAAGAACAGATTTTTTAGCGTATAGAGCATGTTTTAGCGGCGTGCTTTGTAAAAGAAAGGTAGCCAACCAAAAGCATGTCTATCCCGACCAATGAGCCGCGATCATGTGCAAATACCGGGGGAATGCCCCACAGATACTACACTTTGATCTTAGCCAAAAGGCCGAGAAGCGATACTTAAGCACAACACTTTAAGATACTTATGCAGTTAAGGGATAACTATTAGTACTAGTAACGATGCAGAGCTATAGCGTGAGCGCTAGTGGCCACGGCGAGTGATAAGAGTGGTCCATTATGTTACATTCAAAGTATACGCAGTTTCAGTTTATCCTCACCATGGTAAGTATCTGTAAGCACAAAAGATCGCCAAACTCGAAATAATTTCGAATTAGTGGCTCTCGACCGTGCGTTTGTACACACGCAAATGGAGACGGCGGCGCCGCGCCGACAGTTATCAGTCGTGCGACATCAGATGGCAGCACAGTCGAACACCACGACGTATGGCAGCGCTCTACCCCCCCCCCCCCTAGCTCTACCCCCCCCCCTAGCTGCATGCAGACAAAAGCATGCATCGCAAAAGTACGTATTGCACATGTACGTCAGCAAAAGTACTGATTAATCATGTACGTAACGAATAAGGCACGTATCGACAAAAATGTATCTTAATAGTAGTTAATGGGCATTTTCACGACGGTCTATCCGGCGAATGCACCTGATGTGATCAAATCTGCACGTACTTTCTTTTACAGCAAATAGCTTCATTTTATGAATTTATTACAGTGTTTTAATCGATGATGCTCTCTGAAAATATGACAAAGCAGGCATATAAGAAATTAGTGCATATAAGCTAGTAGTGCTAGCTGATAGCTGCTAAGAGGACACACCGAACCTGATTTGACCAATTCTGCACTTTATCTGTACCACCTGTGCATCAAATGTGTACCAGATGGCCGTCGTGAAAACGGCTAATATGAATAAATAAAGCATTTGTCAGGACCTTACCAAAGCACAGATCTTGGGAATGTCGATAGATACTGCTATTTTGCCAGTTACTTTTTTCATTTCGATATACCTACGATTGCACGCCTCACACTGTAGCAAAACTAATGCAAAGAGAAAAGTTTTAAAAACATATGATGCTTTACGTAAGGCAAAGCTGTCGTCACCCACAACTTCCCACACGCATCCCCACTGTCCATCACAGATACCGAATGAATAGTGATAAAGATGTCAGCTTTACAGGTACCTCAGTTAGATGATGATGCACCGTCTTTACTGAGTTTCACCAGATAGAGCGGCCTTGCCAGTCACATTTTAGGACGCCGATGCACCGTGTACTTGAAAGATGTCGATTGTCTGGGAACAAAATAAATGCGTGAATTAATTCGCCTATTGTAGCGGTTATCGTGGCTCGGGTCGGGGGCGGCACGTAGTAGCGGAATTCGAGAAAAAAAAACGTCTATAATCATAATGATATTGATTGGGTCATTTTTATTCATGACCTGAGATGACCTCAGGGACATTGAGGGGTCACAGGTACAATTTGCCGATACCCGCATTTTTCTTCCATTTAGTATGAGCGTTTGTCTATGACCGTGATCAAAAAGAGGCGTTTTTTCATGTTTTGTCAATTTTTATTGTCAGATATCTTAAAAGTATCTTTATCCTTTTATTTCACTACATATCACAACGCATGATAACAAAAGTGGGCCGATCCTGGCTGTAGTGCAATGCCAGGCCAACCCGCGGCAGGGCTGGAGCAAGCTCCAAAAACCCCGCCAAAGTCCAAAAATCAGTTTAATATTCTGGTCCCCATGTAGGGGACGTATCAGATATTAAGCTGATAAGAACAGATTTTTTTTTATTCAAAAAAGTACATGGTGATTACAAGAACGACAGTACAAAAACAGAACATCACATACGGCGGCAACAGTCATGCCGGTCCGTCAACAACACCATGTTTCAGTAGACAGTAGAGAATAGCAACAGACCCCAGAGGGTCACCATGGCGGTCGGCCACACACCCCGGGCAGGGCTGGCGGGAGGAACGGGGGAGGGGGAGGAGGGAGGCGGCAGTGGGGGAGGCACCACGGCGGGCCGGCGGGGCGGGCCACGGAGGGGTGGGGGGGGGGAGCCGGGAATCACTAACGGCGTCAGCCACCATCACCAAAGCAGGGCACCTGCTGTGCACACCGGCACCAGTCAGGACCGACACTCGGTCGGGGCGGCCACGAGGGCCCGCCATGCCCGTCGCCGTAGCGACCCGTCACCATCACCACTAGAGCAGCGCTCACCAGTGCTACCTCTAAACCAACAGCTAGGGGCACTTAGCCACTACTGTGTCGGTGCAGCCATGCTACGGCACGGCTCACCAGCCACCACCAGGCTCAGCCACCATGGCCAGGGGAGAGCAGGGGAGGGGTTTCAGGGGTCCCGCTCCCGGCCCACACCGGCCGAGACCCACCGGAGGGCGCCGACCCCGCACCACCGCCTCGGGGCAGGGAGGGCACCGTGACCCCGTGCGGCACCGGGGAGGGTCGACCGACAGCGGCCGGCCACGACCCCGGGGCCACAGGGGACAGAGGGTGCCGGGGAAGGGGGGGGGGGGTAGAGGGGGGCCAGACGAGCCCGGAGTGCGGGCCGACCGAGAAACACAGCACTTCGGTGCACGCATCAGCGAATCGTACAGGGACGCTGGGCGTCATCAGACCAAACAGGTTAGTCAGCGTAAGGTCACTGAGCGTCAATGACGGGTCGGTGGCAGCGGGGCCACGGACGACAGGGGAGCCTCGATCGGCAGCAGGCTACGAACAGAACACGGCCATCAGCAATAGTCGGCCACAAAGGGCATCCGGTCTGGACGAACACATATCTACTACGTTTGTCGGTGGCAGCAGGATCCACGGACGGCAGGAGGCCACGAATTAGGGGGGCGGGGGGGGGGAGGCAGTCGCCGCGCGGTCTCACCTGGTGTAGAGCAGCAGCGGCGCCCCCTCCTCGGCAGGCGGCGACGGTGGCGACACCATGCGGACGGGCACAGCAACACGGCACTGCTCAAGGTCACAGGGAATACAGGGGAATACAATTCCCGACCCTTTGGCCAAGATCAAAGTCAAAAAGCGCCTCGCGCGAGTTAAAATAGGTTAAACAACCCACAGATACTACACTTTGATCTTAGCCAAAAGGCCGAGAAGCGATACTTAAGCACAACACTTTAAGATACTTATGCAGTTAAGGGATAACTATTAGTACTAGTAACGATGCAGAGCTATAGCGTGAGCGCTAGTGGCCACGGCGAGTGATAAGAGTGGTCCATTATGTTACATTCAAAGTATACGCAGTTTCAGTTTATCCTCACCATGGTAAGTATCTGTAAGCACAAAAGATCGCCAAACTCGAAATAATTTCGAATTAGTGGCTCTCGACCGTGCGTTTGTACACACGCAAATGGAGACGGCGGCGCCGCGCCGACAGTTATCAGTCGTGCGACATCAGATGGCAGCACAGTCGAACACCACGACGTATGGCAGCGCTCTACCCCCCCCCCCCCCCCCCTAGCTGCATGCAGACAAAAGCATGCATCGCAAAAGTACGTATTGCACATGTACGTCAGCAAAAGTACTGATTAATCATGTACGTAACGAATAAGGCACGTATCGACAAAAATGTATCTTAATAGTAGTTAATGGGCATTTTCACGACGGTCTATCCGGCGAATGCACCTGATGTGATCAAATCTGCACGTACTTTCTTTTACAGCAAATAGCTTCATTTTATGAATTTATTACAGTGTTTTAATCGATGATGCTCTCTGAAAATATGACAAAGCAGGCATATAAGAAATTAGTGCATATAAGCTAGTAGTGCTAGCTGATAGCTGCTAAGAGGACACACCGAACCTGATTTGACCAATTCTGCACTTTATCTGTACCACCTGTGCATCAAATGTGTACCAGATGGCCGTCGTGAAAACGGCTAATATGAATAAATAAAGCATTTGTCAGGACCTTACCAAAGCACAGATCTTGGGAATGTCGATAGATACTGCTATTTTGCCAGTTACTTTTTTCATTTCGATATACCTACGATTGCACGCCTCACACTGTAGCAAAACTAATGCAAAGAGAAAAGTTTTAAAAACATATGATGCTTTACGTAAGGCAAAGCTGTCGTCACCCACAACTTCCCACACGCATCCCCACTGTCCATCACAGATACCGAATGAATAGTGATAAAGATGTCAGCTTTACAGGTACCTCAGTTAGATGATGATGCACCGTCTTTACTGAGTTTCACCAGATAGAGCGGCCTTGCCAGTCACATTTTAGGACGCCGATGCACCGTGTACTTGAAAGATGTCGATTGTCTGGGAACAAAATAAATGCGTGAATTAATTCGCCTATTGTAGCGGTTATCGTGGCTCGGGTCGGGGGCGGCACGTAGTAGCGGAATTCGAGAAAAAAAAAACGTCTATAATCATAATGATATTGATTGGGTCATTTTTATTCATGACCTGAGATGACCTCAGGGACATTGAGGGGTCACAGGTACAATTTGCCGATACCCGCATTTTTCTTCCATTTAGTATGAGCGTTTGTCTATGACCGTGATCAAAAAGAGGCGTTTTTTCATGTTTTGTCAATTTTTATTGTCAGATATCTTAAAAGTATCTTTATCCTTTTATTTCACTACATATCACAACGCATGATAACAAAAGTGGGCCGATCCTGGCTGTAGTGCAATGCCAGGCCAACCCGCGGCAGGGCTGGAGCAAGCTCCAAAAACCCCGCCAAAGTCCAAAAATCAGTTTAATATTCTGGTCCCCATGTAGGGGACGTATCAGATATTAAGCTGATAAGAACAGATACTACACTTTGATCTTAGCCAAAAGGCCGAGAAGCGATACTTAAGCACAACACTTTAAGATACTTATGCAGTTAAGGGATAACTATTAGTACTAGTAACGATGCAGAGCTATAGCGTGAGCGCTAGTGGCCACGGCGAGTGATAAGAGTGGTCCATTATGTTACATTCAAAGTATACGCAGTTTCAGTTTATCCTCACCATGGTAAGTATCTGTAAGCACAAAAGATCGCCAAACTCGAAATAATTTCGAATTAGTGGCTCTCGACCGTGCGTTTGTACACACGCAAATGGAGACGGCGGCGCCGCGCCGACAGTTATCAGTCGTGCGACATCAGATGGCAGCACAGTCGAACACCACGACGTATGGCAGCGCTCTACCCCCCCCCCCCCCCCCCCCCCCCCTAGCTGCATGCAGACAAAAGCATGCATCGCAAAAGTACGTATTGCACATGTACGTCAGCAAAAGTACTGATTAATCATGTACGTAACGAATAAGGCACGTATCGACAAAAATGTATCTTAATAGTAGTTAATGGGCATTTTCACGACGGTCTATCCGGCGAATGCACCTGATGTGATCAAATCTGCACGTACTTTCTTTTACAGCAAATAGCTTCATTTTATGAATTTATTACAGTGTTTTAATCGATGATGCTCTCTGAAAATATGACAAAGCAGGCATATAAGAAATTAGTGCATATAAGCTAGTAGTGCTAGCTGATAGCTGCTAAGAGGACACACCGAACCTGATTTGACCAATTCTGCACTTTATCTGTACCACCTGTGCATCAAATGTGTACCAGATGGCCGTCGTGAAAACGGCTAATATGAATAAATAAAGCATTTGTCAGGACCTTACCAAAGCACAGATCTTAGGAATGTCGATAGATACTGCTATTTTGCCAGTTACTTTTTTCATTTCGATACCTACGATTGCACGCCTCACGCTATAGCAAAACTAATGCAAAGAGAAAAGTTTTAAAAGCATATGATGCTTTACGTAAGGCAAAGCTGTCGTCACCCACAACTTCCCACACGCATCCCCACTGTCCATCACATGATACCGAATGAATAGTGATAAAGATGTCAGCTTTACAGGTACCTCAGTTAGATGATGATGCACCGTCTTTACTGAGTTTCACCAGATAGAGCGGCCTTTCCAGTCACATTTTAGGACGCCGATGCACCGTGTACTTGAAAGATGTCGATTGTCTGGGAACAAAATAAATGCGTGAATTAATTCGCCTATTGTAGCGGTTATCGTGGCTCGGGTCGGGGGCGGCACGTAGTAGTGGAATTCGAGAAAAAAAAACGTCTATAATCATAATGATATTGATTGGGTCATTTTTCTTCATGACCTGAGATGACCTCAGGGACATTGAGGGGTCACAGGTACAATTTGCCGATACCCGCATTTTTATTCCATTTAGTATGAGCGTTTGTCTATGACCATGATCAAAAAGAGGCGTATTTTCATGTTTTGTCAATTTTTATTGTCATATATCTTAAAAGTATCTTTATCCTTTTATTTTCACCACATATCACAACGCATGATAACAAAAGTGGGCCGATCCTGGCTGTAGTGCAATGCCAGGCCAACCCGCGGCAGGGCTGGAGCAAGCTCCAAAAACCCCGCCAAAGTCCAAAAATCAGTTTAATATTCTGGTCCCCATGTAGGGGACGTATCAGATATTAAGCTGATAAGAACAGATTTTTTTTATTCAAAAAAGTACATGGTGATAACAGGCATTTGGTGAAGGTACAGACAATTCGATACGGGTGGCAACAGTCATGCCACGTCCGTGTACAGTCCATGCACATATGGGATTACAAGGTGATAGCAATAGACCCAGCGGGTCACCAAGGCGGTCGTCCACACACCCCGGGCAAGCTGGCGAGGGAGGCGGGGGAGGGGAGGGAGGCGGCAGTGGGGGAGGCACCACGGCGGGCCGGCGGGGCGGGCCAGGGAGGGAGGGGGGGTGGCGGGTAAGCTCCATAACTAGGACCATCACAGCTGCTACTCGGCAGCTCCCGGGCAGCCTGTGTGCCCCGGGTCTACTGCAGGCCGTCCTGACCTGGCCCGACCAGCGGTCCGGGCCACCCCGCAGCGCTGCCACCCCGGCCAGCCGACTGCTCCAACGCATTGGTCACCATCACCAGCACCAAAAGCGTAGCGCTCACCAGCGCACCAAGCGGGGACGTGGGAGGGCGCTGGAGGCCACCGCCAACCAAGCCGCCCAGACCACACTCCAGCACCACAAGCCGCGTGCCACCGCACCCACAGCAGGGGAGGGGGAGGGTCAGGGGTCCCTCTCCCGACCCACACCGGCCGAGACCCACCGGAGGGCGCCGACCCCACACCACCGCCTCGGGGCAGGGAGGGCACCGTGACCCCGTGCGGCACCGGGGAGGGTCGACCGACAGCGGCCGGCCACGACCCCGGGGCCACAGGGGACAGAGGGTGCCGGGGAAGGGGGGGGGGGGTAGAGGGGGGCCAGACGAGCCCAGAGTGCGGGCCGACCGAGATACGCAGCACATCAGTTGGGCAGTAGCATATCATACAAAGGCGTCGGACGCCATCGGACCAGGCAGACCGATAGTCGTGAGGTCACGGAAGGTACATGAAGGGTCCGCGGCAGTAGGGCCACGGACAGCAAGTGAGCCTTAATCGGCATCAGGCTACGTTGCAAACACCATACGGCCAACAATACTGCAGCGGGCCACGAGAGGCACCAGCACGGCAAACACATACATTTACAACATCGGGTCGGTGGCAACGAGGACCACGGACGTGAAAACGCCACAAATAGGGCCTTACACAACACGGGCTAACCATCGTCAGGCAACAAAAGTGAGCTAACTAAACGAGACATTACACATACAGATACATACAATGGGCCTCCTTGTCAAGCAAGGGGCTGCAGGCGCTCGAGGACCACACAGGCCAGTCGTTGTGGTTCAACTACATCATGGCCAAGAAATGGCTCTAAGAGCGCAGATCAAACACATTACATACACATTTGGCGCCGATAGAGCCGATCAGGGACGGTAGGCGCTAAGAGACCGGATAGGTCACTGAGTCAACACAGGCTCCAATCGGCACTGGCACAGTATATACTGCGTGCAATGACACATGGGGCAGGACACTCGGTTACACACATTGGAGGTACACACAGTCTCCCCACCGCCACCCGTCCCTTCCCACCCCGCCCCACACACCCACATACATTACTACACACATTGAGTCGGTCCGACCCGCCCACATGTTGGCCAGGAAGTCGGTCGGTACAGCGGTGGGCGGACGGAGCCCGACTGAGAACCTGAGGGGTTCGTGCGGCCACTATAGAGGTGCCAGGAGTCGGTCACGCCGCGTCAGGTGGTGACGGACATCAAGAGGACACATACTACATATTACACATTAAATACACATAACACTCCCGTCCCCTCCCCCGCCCTGTCCCATCCCCATACTCCCCGCCCCACGGCACTGCAGTGGCGGTCACTGCATGCCGATACAGTCACTGGTCGAGCTGTGGGCTCACACAGTCTTTGGTCTGTCACACTCAGTGACCAACGGTCACCTCTCACTGGGCGGCCGGGCACTGGTCACCGGGCCAAGGCGGCACAGCTAGTGTCACGGGGGCGCGCACGGGCGCTAGAACGCCAGGACCGGCACAGGTGGGTGCCAGTCGGCCAGGCGGTCACGGTGGACAGCCGACGGGCGGTCACAGAGACGGCCTACGGCCGCTGCGGCAGATCGTCCACGGGCGATCACGGTGGATCGTCTACGGCGGCCACGGCCAGCGGAGGCCACTGTTCGACCTAACAGTCCCGTCCCACCCCGTCCTATCACTCCCACCCCAACACTCCCCACCCCACGTCACACCACACTCACTAGTTCGCGACGCGGTCACCAGGCGGCGCCAGCCAGCGCCGAGCGACGGGCACCGCGGCACCAACGAGCGCCGGCCGACGGGCCGGAACAGTCTCCAGTCCGCAGCGGCGGGCGCCGGCACGGGGTGCGGCCCGGCGCACCGACAGCCCCGACCGACCGACAGTCTCGGGGAGAACGGTCGGCGCCGGGCGGCGGGGCGCAGCGCGGCGCACGGACAGCCGCGGTCACGAGCCGGGCGGCGGTCACGGAGGTGGCCACCGAGAGGGCGGCCACCGGCTTCGGCCACTTGAAGGCGGCCGCCGGGAGGGCGGCCACCGGCCACAGGCAGCGGCCACTTGATGGCGGCCACCGGGAGGGCGGCCACCGGCCATCGGCCACTTGAAGGCGGCCGCCGGGAGGGCGGCCACCGGCCATCAGTAAAGCGGCCACCGGCCACTTGACAGCGGCCACCGGGAGGGTGGCCACCGGCCACGGGCAGCGGCCACTTGAAGGCGGCCACCGGCCATCAGCAGAGCGGCCACCGGCCACTTGACAGCGGCCACCGGGAGGGAGGCCACCAGCCACGGGCAGCGGCCACTTGAAGGCGGCCGCCGGGAGGGCGGCCACCGGCCACTTGACGGCGGCCACCGAGAGGGCAGCCACCAGCCACTTGACGGTGCGCCAGACACCGGCGGTCGACAGGGCCGGCACCAGCGGCACCAGCCGACGGACCGGCACCAGCGGCACCAGCGGCAGACGGCGACCACGGGCAGCGGCCGCCGAGGCAGCGGCCCCGGTCATCGGTCCAGCGTGACCGGGCGGAGAGCGCCGCAGGGCGGCCGACGAACGCCAGGAGCGGCCCGGCGGTCACCGGCAGGCGGCCAACAGACGAGGGGCGGCCACGGCCACCGGGGGCAGCCACAGCTACCGGGGGCAGCCACAGCCACCGGGGGCAGCCACGGCCACCGGGGGCAGCCACAGCCACCGGGGGCAGCCACGGCCACCAGGTGAGGCGGTTCCAGCCACCGGGGGCAGCCACAGCCACCGGGGGCAGCAACAGCCACCGGGGGCAGCCACAGCCACCGGGTGAGGCGGCTCCAGCCACCGGGGCCAGCCACAGCCACCAGGTGAGGCGGCTCCAGCCACCGGAGCAGCCGCAGCCACCGGGTGAGGCGGCTCCAGCCACCGGCGGGCGGCCGGCCGCCAGACGGGCAGCTACAGCCGCCGGCAGGGCGGTCACGGCCACCGGTCACGGCCAAGGGTCACCGGCACACACCGGTACACCCACCACACACGCACACACACAGTGACACAGGGGTCACGGGGGGGGGGGGGGCGGACACCGGGCGGCGGACACCAGGGAGCGGACACCTCGGTCAGAGGGCCACGGACAGCGGTCAGCGGGCTGCACGGACGGCGGTCAGCGGGCTGCACGGACGGCGGTCAGCGGTCAGCTCATGGCGGCCACGGGGTCAGCGGCCGGTCAGCTGGGACTCGGTCAGAAACGACGGCCGGGTTGGCGGTCACCAACGGAGACACAGGCAGGCTGCTCGGTCTCGGTCATCAGGGACGGTCCGGTCCAGGTCAGCGGGGTCAGCGCAGGGTAGTCCAGGTCACGCGGGCAGGTCGGTGAGGGGGCCACCGTGAGGCGGCCGCCAACTAGCACCGACTGCTGCTAGTGCTGTTCAGTGAACACCCAGGGCACAGGCACACACATACACACGAGTACACAAGTGAGACAGTGACAAATAATAACAAATAACACCAAGTGACTACAAACACACTGACGGCCACAAACATGCGACACTGGAGACATAACAATTAACAAAAACACAACAAACTACATTCACTCGGCCCCGGGGTCGGCCCGACAGCGACACGTGCCTAATACTGGCGTGTCCCGGTAATATGTTCTATATAAATGTCGCGTGACCACCGCAGCGTATCGCTCACCATGAGTTTACGCATGAGACGGGCGTACACGCGGGACACGCGCAGCTGACGCAGCGTCCTCTCGTTCCCCCGCACCCACGTCCCCAGGGACCCCAGCACGAGGGCGTGCACGGAGGCTGTCTTGCCCTGCCGCCGCAGCTCCTGGACGAGGGGCGCGTACTTGCGCTCCTTGTCTGCGGCGGCAGCGCGGAGGGCCTCGGGGCGGTTTTCGAAGGCAACAGTGACATCAACGAGTGACACGTGGTCGCCCCGGGTCACCACCAGGTCAGGGCGGAGGGCGGAGTCAATTCCGGGGACGCGGCGGTTGACCCGCACGTCATCACCTGCAAACACAGGCGTGGCGCGCTCCAGCCGGGCCAGGATGGCGTTGTGCCGCAGCTGGTACGCCTCCGCGTGTGCCCGCAGGCAATGGTTCGTTACATGGGGCAAGGTCTCCGCCGCGTACCCGCACCTCCGGCACCGGCGGTCGGCTCCTGCCCGGCGGGAGTAGGCGTTGAGTGGGACGAGTCCCAGCCGGGCCCTGTGGACGAATCGCCAGTCAGCGAACCGGGTGAAGCTCCCGCTATACATATAGTGGGAGCTCACCGGCTGGTCCGCCACACAGGCCAAGACCTTCCCCTGCTGGGGCATGCGGGTCAGCTCGGCGAGCTCGGTCTGGCGGACCGCCTCCCGGAGCGCGCGCGACTCGCGCCGCGGCTCCACGTCCGCCTCCCCCACCTGCAGGACAGGGGGGTCAGCGGCGCGCCAGCGGACGGCAGCGCGGCGGGCGAGGGCGGTGGTGGCCACACGGGTGCGGGTCGAGCGGCACGACACGCCGCCGCCGTCGTCCCGCATGGGAGCGCCGTTTAGGTATTCCGCCAGGTCGGCCGGGGTGGGGTCACGGCGGACGCGGCGCCGGGCGGCACCGGCCAGCTCGGCGGCCGCCAGCTCGGCCACCGCCGGGTCCTGGGAATGGAGGAGGCGCTGGGTCGCCGCCGCCAGCAGGATGTCCGCCTCCTGGGAAAAGTGGGTCAGTCCGACCCCACCGGCCTTAGTCGGGCTGTAGAGGTACCTGTTGGTGGCGTTGACAGGCAAGTTCAGAACTCCTTTGACACGCCACCGCAAGGACCGGTCAAACGCCGCCAGGGCGCCCTTGGGGATCACCCCCAGCCGCAGGCAGTGGGTCAGCCGTGGCGCGATGAAGGTCCTCACGGCGTCCAACTTCTGCCACGGGGCCAGGGGCGACCCCAGGAGGCGGGCGGCGTCCCGGCGCGCCTCGGCCACCACCTGCAGGGGCGGCTGGATCAGGCGGGTGTGCCCGACGGGTCGGCCGAGGTACCTGTAGGCCCCGTCCCTGTCAATGAGGGGCAAGGGGGCGCCGCACAGGGTGGCGGGCGGGGAGGGGGCGCCGACGGAGAGCAGGGCCGACTTCCCCGGGTTGGGGGTCAGCCCCGCCCAGGCGCACACGCGCTCCAGCAGCGCCAGGCCGTCCTGGACCTCGCTGCGCCGGCTGAAAATCAGAGCCAGGTCATCGGCGTAGGCCAGGCAGCGCACCTGCGCGGCGGCGAGGGCCCGCAGCAGCGGCTCCAGGGCGAGCGAGAAGAGGAGCCCGCTGAGGGGGCACCCCTGCCGCACGCCGCGCTGGCACGCCACCGGCGCGGTCAGGCCGTCCCCGGCCCGGTACCGGGTGGCGCTGCCCTCGTACAGGCCCTGCAGGACGGCCACCACC
The DNA here is from genome assembly GCF_019059575.1 of Amphibalanus amphitrite. Lineage (NCBI taxonomy): Eukaryota > Metazoa > Arthropoda > Thecostraca > Balanomorpha > Balanidae > Amphibalanus > Amphibalanus amphitrite. The sequence goes on from NW_024881550.1 coordinate 1,469,301, forward strand.
TCCTCCGGCACTCCGACCCGCTGCAGCACCTGCCAAAGGAGGCTGTGGGGGACCGAGCCAAACGCGTTGGCCAGGTCAATAAAGGCCACGTGGGCCTCCGTCCCGTCCTCCCGTGCGCTGTTGACGGCGCACTGGAGCACAAAGTTGTGCTCCAGCACGCCATCGAAGGGCCGGAAACCCTTCTGACCTGGTGAGAGGATGTCAGCCGCCTCCACCCACCCACTGAGCCGGTCCGCCCACACTCCGGCGTACAGTTTCGCCACCGTGGCGCCGAGGGCGATCGGCCGCCAGCTGTCGGGCCGGGTCGGGTCACCCCCCTTGTGGAGGAGGGCCGTCTCCGACACAAGCCAGGTGGGCGGGACGCGGCGCGCCAGCCGGCACAGCTCGAACGCCCGGGTCAGCAGCAGGGCGCCGGGGTCCAGGGCGCGCCAGGCGGCGTACCGCAGCCCGTCAGGGCCGGGGGCGGTGTTGGCCGCCCGCCGGAGACGGCCCCACACCTCATCAGCCCGGAACGGGGCGGTCAGGGCCGGGGAGGGGGCGGCGGGGGTCAGGTCAGGGACCTCCTGCGGCCGCCGGTCCCACTCCACAGGGGGGCAGGGAGGAGGGGCGAAGTGGGCCGCCAGCTGCTCTCCGGGCACGGGGCACGGGGGCGAGTCCTCCTGCAGGACCTGCCGCACCGCCTTCTCCCTGTTGGAGCGGTACAGGCGCTGCAGCCGGCTGGCCTCCTCGGCCGCGTAGGCCGGCGGCTGCCAGGGCCGCCGGTGGTCCTCGGCCGGCTCCGGCTCCTGCTCCGCTGGCTGGGGGCGGGGCTCGCCGGCGGGAGGGGCGGCGGGGGGACGGTCAGTGGGCGGCCGCTCGTTAGGGGGGCGCCAGGGGGCGGGGCGCCGGCGCCGCTCGTGGTAGTCGGCGTTGCGCCGGGCCGCCTCGGCGCACAGCCGGGTCAGCTGGCGCTCCACCTCCTCCCACGGGGCGCGGGTCTCCTGGAGGGCGGTCAGGACCGGGATAAACTCCTGCTGGAGCTCGGTCGGCTCCGGGCCCTGCTGGGTGGGGTCAGGGGCGACGGCGGGGTCAGGGGCGCCGGCGGGGTCACCAGCACCTCCAGCACCACCACCACGGCCGGCACCACGGCCCCGACCACGGCCAGGGCCGCCGCGGCCACGGCCACGACCACCACCACGGCCACCGCCACCGGCACCACCGTCAGGGTCACCAGCGGGGTCACCAGCGGGGGCACCAGCAGCACCACCCCGGCCACGGGGGGCACCACCTCGGTCACGACCGCGGGAGGCACCACGGCCACGACCACGACCGCGGCCGCCACCACGGGCACCGCCGGCAGGTCGGTCAGGGGCGGGGTCACGGTCAGTGGGCGGGTTAGCGGGCAGGTCAGTGGGAGGGTCACGGGGCGGGTCACGGGGCGGTCCACCAGCCACAGCGCCGGCGGGGTCACCGGGCGGGGCGCGCGGCGGGTCACCGGGCGTCACACGAGTAGCAGTGCCGGGCGAGCCGCGGGGCGGGTCAGCACAGGGCGGGACACGGGCTGCAGTGCCGGGCGAGCCGCGGGGCGGGTCAGGCGGGACACGGGGCGCGGCGCGGGGCGGGTCAGCGGGTGGGCGACCACCACGGCCACCTCTGCCGCGAGCACCACGGCCGGCGCCGGTAGGCTCACCGCCGGAGCGGCCACGGCCGGGCCGGGTCACGGCTGGGTCACGGGCGACGCTGGGACGGTCACGGTGAGCGGGGTCACCGGGCGGACCACGGCCACGGGTGGGGCGGGGGCCGGCGGGGTCACGGGGCGGGCCCGACACACCACCAGCACGGCCACCAGCACGGCCACGGGACGGGCCGGGCGCACCACGGGACGGGCCGGGGTCGGGTCGGTCACGGGATGGGCCGGGTCGGTCACGGGACAGGCCACCAGCACCGCGGCGAGCACGGCCACCGCCACCACGGTTAGAGCGGTTATCACGGTCGCCGTCACGGACACGAGTGACACGGGTCACGGGTGGCACAGGGCGGGTCACGGGCAGCACGGTGTGGGTGACGGGGGTCCGCACTACTTCACTGTAGGTGCGTACAGTGGCAGGGGGCGCGTCAGGGACACGGCACGGGCCGTCGTCACGGGCACCTGTGCAGGGCGGGGCATGCACAGCAAGGGGACCGGGAGTGTCGCGGGACACGTCATCAGTGAGGGCACGACCGTCGCGGGCTGGCTCAGGGCCAGGGCGGTCACAGCGGGCCTCGGTAGTGGCCGGCGCGGCGCTGCGGTCACCCAGGGTCGGTAACCCGGGCGGGGGCCGTCCTCCCCGGGAAGGGAAGCCGGGAGGGGTCCGCACACGGCGGGGAGGGACACTGGACGGGGCCAGCACGGCGTCGGACCTGTAAAAGACCATGGTCGGGAGCGGACCGTCCTCATCGTCGCTGGCGCCGCTCGGGGTCGGGTCACTGTCAGGGGCCGGGTGGCCGGGCACGTCACGGGCCGGGCCACCAGGGACGGACTGCCGGTCACGGCGGCGCCGGCGGCGCCTCTTTCTCCTCCGCTCATCACCCCTACCGCTACCCGAGTCAGTCGGCGGGGAGGGGGCGGGGGGAGGCCGGCCGGCGGCGGACGGCGGCGAGCCGTCAGCTGACGAGGCAGAGGCCGGAGCAGGGACAGAGCGCGGAGCAGCGTCCGGCGGCGGCGTCTCGGCTCTGTCGGGCGGCGGGCAGTCAGCTGGGGAGAGCGGGGAGGACGGAGCCGGGTCCAGCGGCGGCGTCGGGGCTCTGTCGGGGGACGGAGCGTCAGCGGGCACCGGGAGGGGAGGGGAGTCGGTGCCGGCCAGCCGTAGCGACAGAGGCAGGCTGTCCTCCGTCACCGCCGCCTCGGAGTCAGAGGAGACGGCCAGGTCCTCCAGCAGGGTCCAGTCAGAGGGGGAGGGGGCCCGCGGAGGGGTCTCAAGGGTGATGTCCAGCTCACTCCCACTCTCCGACCGCCGACAAGCCTCCAGGGAGGGCGGGAACGGGGGCAGGAGGGGTGAGTCTGGACGGGGCGGGGAGGGGTCCCGCCGGGCCGGGGCCGCCGGCCGCCGGCCACCACGGCCGATCGCCGCCATGAATCGCCGGGCGAGCCGCTGGAGAGGGCTGGGGCGGTCTCGGTCAGCAGGGGGCGACACGGGGTCACTGGGACGGTCGGGCCGGGCCGGGCTGGTCCGCAGGGACCGGCGGGCGCGGGGCGTCAGGGCACACGGGGTGCCGAGCGGGGTCGACGACCCAGACGAGTCAGACGTCGAGAAGGAGGAGGTCACATCAGTGGAGGACACACTAGACATGACTGACGTCACATCAGACACGTCCGACATCACTCCCGGGGACGGCACGGGCGACTGCGACACAGACCCGGGGGGCAGCACCACCGTGACACTCACAGGGCCGGGCTGGGGCGTCACAGGGCCGGACCGGGGCGTCACAGGGCCGGGACGGGGTGTCACCTCACAGTCAGGCGTCAGGGTGACGTCACCATCGGTTACGTCATCGTCGGTGACGTCACCGGCGGCCGGCCGGCCACCGGAGCCGCGCCGGTCGGCCAGCGGGCTCGACAGGCTCGAGCGGGGCGAGCCGGGGCCGGGGTCAGAGGCCGAGCCGCGGACGGGGGCCTCGGGAGGGGTGAGCGGGGGCAGGGAGACGGCGTCATCACCCGGGGCTGGTCGGTCAGCGTCGGCGGTCACACGGGACAGGGACAGACTGGGTGTGTCCACGTGGACGGGCGAGCTGCGACACAGGCGGGCGTGATTGGTCAGGCCGCGGCGGGTGGTGAAACTGCGGCCGCACCAGCACCGGTGGGGCATGGCCACCGGGCCCGCGGCGGCCGGCTGCGCAAAGCAGCCGTGCCTGTTGAAGTGGTAGGGCAGCTCCTCCCTGCACCCCCCACACACCCACTGGGCAGCGGTCAATTCCGTGTGACACCGTTTCACATGGCGCTTCAGGCTCTGACGCATGGTCGAGGCACTGCAGTTAGCGTAGCGGGTCCCACAGCCCTCCACGGGGCATAGCAAGAGGCCAGGCAGAGGGAAGGGCAACACGAGACGCTCGCCATCGATCGTGGGCTGGGTGTCCGCCGCCCGGGGAGGGGACACGGTGGGAGCACGGGAAGGTGGCGCAGACATGATAAAAGGCACAACAATACACTATCAAACAACACAACACAACACACAGCACACAGCACAGGCCAGCGAGTCGGGGGCGCCGGCTCGGGCACGGGAAACCACGCGGCGAGGCCGGGACGGAGAAACGGTATGGGTACGGGCACGGAATACGGGTAATTTAGACGTAAAACAGGCCGAAAAGGGGTAGAATTGAAGCAAATGAGATCAAAAGCAGATTTAGCAAAAACAAGAAATGTTCATCAACAGGCCGGCGTTAGGTGGGAAAGGGCGGGAAGGGAGTTCAAATTCAAAGGTTTGGCGCCAAATCCCAACGGTCTGGGTTTTGGCGCGAAACCTTTGAAAACGGGTCAACGGCTGAAGGCCGTTGCCCGGAAGCTAGGGGGGGGGGGGGGGAGGCGGGGAGGCAGTCGCCGCGCGGTCTCACCTGGTGTAGAGCAGCAGCGGCGCCCCCTCCTCGGCAAGCGGCGACGGTGGCGACACCATGTGGACGGGCACAGCAACACGGCACTGCTCAAGGTCACAGGGATTACAAGGGAATACAATTCCCGACCCTTTGGCCAAGATCAAAGTCAAAAAGCGCCTCGCGCGAGTTAAAATAGGTTAAACAACCCACAGATACTACACTTTGATCTTAGCCAAAAGGCCGAGAAGCGATACTTAAGCACAACACTTTTAGATACTTATGCAGTTAAGGGATAACTATTAGTACTAGTAACGATGCAGAGCTATAGCGTGAGCGCTAGTGGCCACGGCGAGTGATAAGAGTGGTCCATTATGTTACATTCAAAGTATACGCAGTTTCAGTTTATCCTCACCATGGTAAGTATCTGTAAGCACAAAAGATCGCCAAACTCGAAATAATTTCGAATTAGTGGCTCTCGACCGTGCGTTTGTACACACGCAAATGGAGACGGCGGCGCCGCGCCGACAGTTATCAGTGGTGCGACATCAGATGGCAGCACAGTCGAACACCACGACGTATGGCAGCGCTCTACCCCCCCCCCCCCTAGCTCTACCCCCCCCCCCCCCTAGCTGCATGCAGACAAAAGCATGCATCGCAAAAGTACGTATTGCACATGTACGTCAGCAAAAGTACTGATTAATCATGTACGTAACGAATAAGGCACGTATCGACAAAAATGTATCTTGATAGTAGTTAATGGCCGTTTTCACGACGGTCTATCCGGCGAATGCACCTGATGTGATCAAATCTGCACGTACTTTCTTTTACAGCAAATAGCTTCATTTTATGAATTTATTAGTGTTTTAATCGATGATGCTCTCTGAAAATATGACAAATCAGGCATATAAGAAATTAGTGCATATAAGTGCTAGCTGATAGCTGCTAAGAGGACACACTGAACCTGATTTGACCAATTCTGCACTTTATCTGTACCACCTGTGCATCAAATGTGTACCAGATGGCCGTCGTGAAAACGGCTAATATGAATAAATAAAGCATTTGTCAGGACCTTACCAAAGCACAGATGTAAGGAATGTCGATAGATACTGCTATTTTTCCAGTTACTTTTTTCATTTCGATATACGATTGCACGCCTCACGCTATAGCAAAACTAATAAAAAGAGAAAAGTTTTAAAAGCATATGATGCTTTACGTAAGGCAAAGCTGTCGTCACCCACAACTTCCCACACGCCCCCCACTGTCCATCACTGATACCGAATGAATAGTGATAAAGATGTCAGCTTTACAGGTACCTCAGTTAGATGATGATGCACCGTCTTTACTGAGTTTCACCAGATAGAGCGGCCTTTCCAGTCACATTTTAGGACGCCGATGCACCGTGTACTTGAAAGATGTCGATTGTCTGGGAACAAAATAAATGCGTGAATTAATTCGCCTATTGTAGCGGTTATCGTGGCTCGGGTCGGGGGCGGCACGTAGTAGTGGAATTCGAGAAAAAAAAAACGTCTATAATCATAATGATATTGATTGGGTCATTTTTCTTCATGACCTGAGATGACCTCAGGGACATTGAGGGGTCACAGGTACAATTTGCCGATACCCGCATTTTTATTCCATTTAGTATGAGCGTTTGTCTATGACCATGATCAAAAAGAGGCGTATTTTCATGTTTTGTCAATTTTTATTGTCATATATCTTAAAAGTATCTTTATCCTTTTATTTTCACCACATATCACAACGCATGATAACAAAAGTGGGCCGATCCTGGCTGTAGTGCAATGCCAGGCCAACCCGCGGCAGGGCTGGAGCAAGCTCCAAAAACCCCGCCAAAGTCCAAAAATCAGTTTAATATTCTGGTCCCCATGTAGGGGACGTATCAGATATTAAGCTGATAAGAACAGATTTTTTTTATTCAGAAAAGTACATGGTGATAACAGGCATTTGGTGAAGGTACAGACAATTCGATACGGGTGGCAACAGTCATGCCACGTCCGTGTACAGTCCATGCACATATGGGATTACAAGGTGATAGCAATAGACCCCGCAGGGTCACCATGGCGGTCGGCCACACACCCCGGGCAAGGCTGGCGAGGGAGGCGGGGGAGGGGAGGGAGGCGGCAGCGGGGGAGGGACCCGGGCGGGGCGGCGGGGCGGGCCAGGGGGGGGGGAGGGCGGGTCGGGAGGATTAGCCGTGTAGTCTACATATATAGGCACCAGCCTCCATCACCAAAGCAGGGCACCTGCTGTGCACACCGGCACCAGTCAGGACCGACTCGTCGGTCGGGGCGGCCACCAGGGCCCACCGTGCCCGTCGCTGTAGCGACTCAGACCATCACCAGGTCAGCGCTCACCAGCATTAGCTCTACCAGCTAAGCAGTCTCAGCCGTGCCTCACCATCGTGTGGTGAGCTGCACAACGCCATCACCATGGCAACCCGTGGCACCACTCTACTATACGGCACCAAGCGAGGGGGGTACAGGGGTCCCCCCGACCCACACCGGCCGAGACCCACCGGGGCGCCGACCCCACACCACCGCCTCGGAGCAGGGAGGGTAGAGGGGTGCCAGACGAGCTCGGAGTGCGGGCCGACCGAGACGGGTAGCACATCAGCGCACACATCAGCGAATGATAAAGAGGCGGGAGGCGCCTGGGGACCAAACAGGTCCATCAGTGAGGTCACCGTAGGTACACATATTTACAGAATGGCAGGTCGGTGGCAGCGTGGGCCACGGACAACGGTAGTGGGCACTATTGGGCCACGAATAAAATACATGGGGCCAGCCAGCATCGGCAGGTCACGGAGGGTACAGGGTAGGCCGACCGAACGAAACGCACTATACAGTACACACATACATACAAAGGGCGCTCCTAGCGCAGCGGACAAAGGCGTTAGGCGCCGGAGGACCGCGGGGGTCGGTCAGTGCAGGCCAACTTCAGTATGGCCACGAAAGGCACCGGGATGGCCGATCAGACACATCGCGTTAACATGCATGTCGCGCTCCTAAGCCAACAGCCTACAGCCACTAACAGATTATTGGGCCGACACAGGCTTCGATTAGCATGGGCAGTATGTTGGAATCCAGTGTGCAATACATGGCATTGAGCAATGACACATGGTTAAAACACATACACAGTATCCCCACCCCCACCCGTCCCTTCCCACCCCATCCAACATACCCACATACACTGATTCACACACTGAGTCGTCCCGACCCGTCAACGGTACCACGCCCTGTCCAGTGAGACGGTCGGTACAGCGGGTGGACGGGTGGGTCCAACTGGGGACCGGAGGGGTCCTACTGGGGACCGGAAGGTCCGACTGGGGACCTGAGGGGTCCAACCGGGGACCTTAGGGGTCCACGGTCACGCCGCGTCGGGCGGTGACAGCCATAATAGTGAGCACATAGCAGCACATTTACATCATGTATACACACGACAATCCCGTCCCACCCCATCGCCCCTATCCCATCCAACACTCCTCGCCCCGCGGCACAGCAGTGGCTGTCACTGTTGTAGACACTAACACTGTCTAGAGCTGCCATCTCACACAGCTCTCACGTCACCCGTACTCAGTGACTACGCTCACCGGTCACCAGGGAGGCCTGACGCCGATCATAGGCTCAGGGCGGCGAGGTGAGAAGTCACGCACCAATCACAAGCTGCGTACGGGCGCCAGCGAGCCAGAGTAGGCACAGGCGAGTGCCGGCCGGCCGGGCGGCCACGGCGGACCGTCTACGGCGGCTACGGCGGGGGCGTACCGTCTACGGGCGGTCACGGCCAGTGAGTGGCCACTGTCCGCCACAACACTCCCGTCCCACCCCGTCCCATCACTCCCACCCCAACACTCCCCACCCCACGTCACCGCGGCGCGCACATCACCGAGCGGTGACGTCACTGTGCTGTCCATCACTGAGACGGCAGCGAGCCGACGGGGCACCAGCGGGCACCGACGAGCCCAGACCGACGCGGCGGTCAGGACACCACGCGCACTAGTTCGCGACGCGGTCACCAGACGGCGCCAGCCAGCGCCGAGCGACGGGTGCCGCGGGCACCAACGAGCGCCGGCCGACGGGCCGGAACAGTCTCCAGCCCGCAGCGGCGGGCGCCGGCACGGGATGCGGCCCGGCGCACCGACAGCCCCGACCGACCGACAGTCTCGGGGAGAACGGTCGGCGCCGGGCGGCGGGGCGCAGCGCGGCGCACGGACAGCCGCGGTCACGAGCCGGGCGGCGGTCACGGAGGTGGCCACCGAGAGGGCGGTCACCGGCTTCGGCCGCTTGAAGGCAGCCGCCGGGAGGGCGGCCACCGGCCACAGGCAGCGGCCACTTGATGGCGACCACCGAGAGGGCGGCCACCGGCTTCGGCCGCTTGAAGGCAGCCGCCGGGAGGGCGGCCACCGGCCATCAGCAGAGCGGCCACCAGCCACTTGACAGCGGCCACCGGGAGGGTGGCCACCGGCCACGGGCACCGGCCGCTTGAAGGCAGCCGCCGGGAGGGCGGCCACCGGCCATCAGCAGAGCGATCACCGGCCACTTGACGGCGGCCACCAAGAGGGCAGCCACCAGCCACTTGACAGTGCGCCAGACACCAGCAGTAGACGGGGCCGGCACCAGACGGCACCAGCCGACGGGCCGGCACCAGCGGCACCAGCGGCAGACGGCGGCCACGGGTGGCGGCCGCCGAGCCCCGGTCACCGGTCCAGCGTGACCGGGCGGAGAGCGCCGCAGGGCGGCCGACGGACGCCAGGAGCGGCCCGGCGGTCACCGGAGGCGACCCCAGGTCACCGGCAGGCGACCACGGCAGCGGCCACCAGACGAGGGGCAGCCACGGCCACCGGGGGCAGCCACAGCCACCACGGGGCAGCCACAGCCGCCAGGTGAGGCGGCTCCAGCCACCGGGGGCAGCCACGGCCACCGGGGGCAGCCACGGCCACCGGAGGGCAGCCACAGCTACCGGGGGCAGCCACGGCCACCGGGGGCAGCCACAGCCACCAGGTGAGCGGCCCAGCCACCGGGGGCAGCCACAGCCACCGGGTGAGGCGGCTCCAGCCACCGGGGGGCAGCCGGCCGCCAGACGGGCAGCCTACAGCCGCCGGCAGGGCGGCCACGGCCACCGGTCACGGCCAAGGGTCACCGGCACACACCGGTACACCCACCTCACACCCACACACACACAGTGACACAGGGGTCACGGGGGGGGGGCGGACACCGGGCGGCGGACACCAGGGAGCGGACACCTCGGTCAGAGGGCCACGGGCGGCGGTCAGCGGTCAGCTCAGCGGCCACGGGGTCAGCGGCCGGTCAGCTGAGACTCGGTAAGACACGACGACCGGGTTGGCGGTTGCCAAACGAAGACACAGGCAGGCTGCTCGGTCTCGGTCATCAGGGACGGTCCGGTCCAGGTCAGCGGGGTCAGCGCAGGGTAGTTCAGGTCACGCGGGCAGGTCGGTGAGGGGGCCACCGTGCGGCGGCCGCCGACCAGCACCGACTGCTGCTGTTAGGTGAACACCCAGGGCACAGGCACACACATACACACCAGTACACAAGTGAGACAGTGACAAATAATAACAATTAACACCAAGTGACCACGAAACACACTGACGGCCACAAACATGCGACACTAGAGACATAACAATTAACAAAACCACAACAAACTACATTCACTCGGCCCTGGGGTCGGCCCGACAGCGACACGTGCCTAATACTGGCGTGTCCCGGTAATATGTTCAATATAAATGTCGCGTGACCACCGCAGCGTATCACTCACCATGAGTTTACGCATTAGACGGGCGTACACGCGGGACACGCGCAGCTGACGCAGCGTCCTCTCGTTGGACCGCACCCACGTCCCCAGGGACCCCAACACGAGGGCGTGCACGGAGGCCGTCTTCCCCTGCCGCCGCAGCTCCTGGACGAGGGGCGCGTACTTGCGCTCCTTGTCTGCGGCGGCAGCGCGGAGGGCCTCGGGGCGGTTCTCGAACGCCACGGTGACGTCCACCAGGGACACATGATCACCCCGGGTCACCACCAGGTCAGGGCGGAGGGCAGAGTCGATGCCGGGGACGCGACGGTTCACCCGCACGTCATCTCCTGCAAACACGGGCGTGGCGCGCTCCAGCCGGGCCAGGATGGCGTCGTGCCGCAGCTGGTACGCCTCCGCGTGCGCCTGCAGACAGTGGTTTGTCACATGGGGCAAGGTCTCCGCCGCGTACCCACACCTCCGGCACCGGCGGTCGGCTCCTGCTCGGCGGGAATAGGCGTTGAGGGGCACGAGCGAGAGACGGGCCCTGTGGACGAAGCGCCAGTCGGCGAAGCGGGTGAAGCTCCCATTATACATATAATGGGAGCTCACCGGCTGGTCGGCCACGCAAGCCAGCACCTTGCCCTGCTGCGGCATCTGGGTCAGTTCACGCAGCTCGGTCTGGCGGACCGCCTCCCGGAGCGCGCGCGACTCGCGCCGCGGCTCCACGTCCGCCTCCCCCACCTGCAGGACAGGGGGGTCAGCGGCGCGCCAGCGGACGGCGGCGCGGCGGGCGAGGGCGGTGGTGGCGACACGGGTGCGGGTCGAGCGGCAGGACACGCCGCCGCCGTCGTCCCGCATCGGAGCGCCGTTCAAATACTCCGCCAGGTCGGCTGGGGTCGGGTCACGGCGGACACGGCGCCGGGCGGCACCGGTCAGCTCGGCGGCCGCCAGCTCGGCCACCGCCGGGTCACGGGAGTGGAGGAGGCGCTGGGTGGCCGCCGCCAGCAGGATGTCCGCCTCCTGTGAAAAGTGGGTCAGACCCACGCCACCGGCAGTGGTCGGGCTATACAGATAACGGTTGGTGGCGTTCACCGGCAGGTTCAGCACACCTTTGACCCGCCACCTGAGGGAACGGTCAAAAGCGGCCAGGGCGCCCTTGGGGATCACCCCCAGCCGCAGGCAGTGGGTCAGCCGTGGGGCGATGAACGTCCTCACCGCGTCCAACTTCTGCCACGGGGCCAGGGGCGACCCCAGCAGGCGAGCGGCGTCCCGGCGCGCCTCGGCCACCACCTGCAGGGGAGGCTGGGTCAGGCGGGTGTGCCCCACAGGCCGGCCCAGGTACCTGTAGGCCCCGTCCCGGTCAATGAGGGGCAGGGGGGCACCGCACAGGGCGGCGGGCGGGGAGGGGGCGCCGACGGAGAGCAGGGCCGACTTCCCCGGGTTGGGGGTCAGCCCGGCCCAGGCGCACACGCGCTCCAGCAGTGCCAGGCCGTCCTGGACCTCGCTGCGCCGGCTGAAAATCAGAGCCAGGTCGTCAGCGTAGGCGAGGCAGCGCACCTGCGCGGCGGCGAGGGCCCGCAGCAGCGGCTCCAGGGCGAGCGAAAAGAGGAGGCCGCTGAGGGGGCACCCCTGCCGCACGCCGCGCTGGCACGCCACCGGTGCGGTCAGGCCGTCCCCGGCCCGGTACCGGGTGGCGCTCCCCTCGTACAGGCCCTGCAGGACGGCCACGACGTCCTCCGGCACGCCGATCCGCTGCAAGACCTGCCAAAGGAGGCTGTGGGGGACCGAGCCAAACGCGTTGGCCAGGTCGATAAAGGCCACGTGGGCCTCCGTCCCGTCCTCCCGTGCGCTGTTGACGGCGCACTGGAGCACAAAGTTGTGCTCCAGCACACCATCGTACGGCCGGAACCCTTTCTGGCCTGTGGAGAGGAGGTCAGCGGCCTCCACCCACCCGGACAGACGGTCGGCCCACACACCAGCGTACAGCTTGGCGACCGTGGCGCCGAGGGCGATGGGCCGCCAGCTGTCGGGCCGGGTCGGGTCACCCCCCTTGTGGAGGAGGGCCGTCTCTGACACCAGCCAGGTGGGCGGGACGCGGCGCGCCAGCCGACACAGCTCAAAAGCACGGGTCAGTAGCAGGGCGTCGGGGTCGAGGGCGCGCCAGGCCGCATAGCGCATCCCGTCAGGGCCGGGGGCGGTGTTGGCCGCCCGCCGGAGACGGCCCCACACCTCATCAGCCCGAAACGGGGCGGTCAGGGCCGGGGAGGGGGCGGCGGGGGTCAGGTCAGGGACCTCCTGCGGCCGCCGGTCCCACTCCACAGGGGGGCAGGGAGGAGGGGCGAAGTGGGCCGCCAGCTGCTCGCCGGGCACGGGGCACGGGGGCGTCTCCTCCCGCAGCACCTGCCGCACCGCCTTCTCCCTGTTGGAGCGGTACAGCCGCTGCAGCCGGCTGGCCTCCTCGGCCGCGTAGGCCGGCGGCTGCCAGGGCCGCCGGTGGTCCTCGGCCGGCTCCGGCTCCTGCTCCGCTGGCTGGGGGCGGGGCTCGCCGGCGGGAGGGGCGGCGGGGGGACGGTCAGCTGGCGGCCGCTCGTTAGGGGGGCGCCAGGGGGCGGGGCGCCGGCGCCGCTCATGGTAGTCGGCGTTACGCCGGGCCGCCTCGGCGCACAGCCGGGTGAGCTGGCGCTCCACCTCCTCCCACGGGGCGCGGGTCTCCTGCAGGGCGGTTAGGACCGGGAGGAACTGCTGCTGCAGCTCGGTCGGCTCCGGGCCCTGCTGGGTGGGGTCAGGGGCGCCGGCGGGGTCAGGGGCGCCGGCGGGGTCACCAGCACCTCCAGCACCACCACCACGGCCGGCACCACGGCCCCGACCACGGCCAGGGCCGCCGCGGCCACGGCCACGACCGCCACCGCGGCCACCGCCACCGGCACCACCGTCAGGGTCACCAGCGGGGTCACCAGCGGGGGCACCAGCAGCACCACCCCGGCCACGGGAGGCACCACCTCGGCCACGACCGCGGGAGGCACCACGGCCACGACCACGACCGCGGCCGCCACTACGGGCACCGCTGGCAGGTCGGCCAGGGGCGGGGTCACGGTCAGTGGGCGGGTCAGTGGGCAGGTCACCGGGCGGGTCACGGGGCGGGTCACGGGGCGGAGCACGGGGCGGTCCACCAGCCACAGCGCCGGCGGGGTCACCGGGTGGGGCGCGCGGCGGGTCACCGGGCGTCACACGAGTAGCAGTGCCGGGCGAGCCGCGGGGCGAGTCAGCACAGGGCGGGACACGGGCTGCAGCACCGGGCGAGCCGCGGGGCGGGTCAGGCGGGACACGGGGCACGGCGCGGGGCGGGTCAGCGGGTGGGCGACCACCACGGCCACCTCTGCCGCGAGCACCACGGCCGGCGCCGGCAGGCTCACCGCCGGAGCGGCCACTGCCGGGCCGGGTCACGGCAGGGTCACGGGCGACGCTGGGACGGTCACGGTGAGCGGGGTCACCGGGCGGACCGCGGCCACGGGTGGGGCGGGGGCCGGCGGGGTCACGGGGCGGGTCCGACACACCACCGGCACGGCCACCAGCACGGCCACGGGACGGGCCGGGCGCGCCACGGGACGGGCCGGGGTCGGGTCGGTCACGGGAAGGGCCGGGTCGGTCACGGGACGGGCCACCAGCACCGCGGCGAGCACGGCCACCTCCGCCACGGTTAGAGCGGTTATCACGGTCGCCGTCACGGACACGAGTGACACGGGTCACGGGTGGCACAGGGCGGGTCACGGGCGGCACGGTGTGGGTGACGGGGGTCCGCACTACTTCACTGTAGGTGCGTACAGCGGCAGCGGGCGCGTCAGGGACACGGCGCGGGCCGTCGTCACGGGCACCTGTGCAGGGCGGGGCATGCACAGCACGGGGACCGGGAGTGTCGCGTGACACGTCATCAGTGAGGGCACGACCGTCGCGGGCTGGCTCAGTGCCAGGGCGGTCACAGCGGGCCTCGGTAGTGGCCGGCGCGGCGCTACGGTCACCCAGGGCCGGGAACCCGGGCGGGGGCCGTCCTCCCCGGGAAGGGAAGCCGGGAGGGGTCCGCACACGGCGGGGAGGGACACTGGACGGGGCCAGCACGGCGTCGGACCTGTAAAGACCATGGTCGGGAGCGGACCGTCCTCATCATCGCTGGCGCCGCTCGGGGTCGGGTCACTGCCAGGGGCCGGGTGGCCGGGCATGTCACGGGCCGGGTCACTCGGGACCGGTCCACGCCGGTCACGGCGGCGCCGGCGGCGCCTCCTTCCCCTCCGCTCATCACCCCCACCGCTACCCGAGTCAGTCGGCGGGGAGGGGGCGGGGGGAGGCCGGCCGGCGGCGGCCGGCGGCGAGCCGTCAGCTGACGAGGCAGAGGCCGGAGCAGGGACAGAGCGCGGAGCAGCGTCCGGCGGCGGCGTCTCGGCTCTGTCGGGCGGCGGGCAGTCAGCTGGGGAGAGCGGGGAGGACGGAGCCGGATCCAGCGGCGGCGTCGGGGCTCTGTCGGGGGACGGAGCGTCAGCGGCCACCGGGAGGGGAGGGGAGTCGGTGCCGGCCAGCCGCAGCGACAGCGGCAGGCTGTCCTCCGTCACGGCCGCCTCGGAGTCGGAGGAGACGGCCAGGTCCTCCAGCAGGGTCCAGTCAGAGGGGGAGGGGGCCCGCGGTGGGGTCTCCAGGGTGATGTCCAGCTCACTCCCACTCTCCGACCGCCGACAAGCCTCCAGGGAGGGCGGGAACGGGGGCAGGAGGGGTGAGTCTGGACGGGGCGGGGCGGGGTCCCGCCGGGCCGGGGCCGCCGGCCGCCGGCCGCCACGGCCGATCGCCGCCATGAATCGCCGGGCGAGCCGCTGGAGGGGGCTGGGACGGTCCCGGTCGGCGGGGGGCGACACGGGGTCACCGGGAGGGTCGGGTCGGGCCGGGCTGGTCCGCAGGGATGCCAGGGACCGGCGGACGCGGGGCGTCAGGGCACACGGGGTGCCGAGCGGGGTGGACGACCCAGACGAGTCAGAGGTCGGGGTGGCCGACCCATCAATGGAGGACACACTAGGCATGACTGACGTCACATCGGACACGTCCGACATCACTCCCGGTGACGGGACGGGCGACTGGGGCACAGACCGGGGGGCAGCACCACAGTAACCCTCACGGGAAGGGCCGGGGCGCCAGGGCCGGGCGGGGCGTACGGGGCCGGGCGGGGCGTCACGGGGCGGGCCGGGGGGCGTCACGGGGCCATGGTCAACAGACGGCGAGTGGGACACCACGGTGACGTCACTGCAGGACGTCAGACGGCGCGGGGGAGCCTCCCACCGTCGGTGACGTCATCGGCGGGGGCACCGGAGCCGCGCCGGTCGGCCAGCGGGCGACACACTCGAGCGGGGCGAGCCGGGGCCGGGG